>NC_134709.1:21319919-21527419 GCF_043290135.1 Rhipicephalus microplus
TCTGTCTGTCTGTCTGTCTGTCTGTCTGTCTGTCTGTACGTCTGTCCATCCATTCATCTATTGAACACTCAAAGTACCAACATCTCACATTTTTTCATCATATAATCATCATATACAATACCACCATCCAGCGAACATTCCAAGGACTACATGAGAGGTGGCTTTCTACTGCTAGTACTTCTTCATACATCGGAGATGCACGAACCACAGCTTAAGGAGCTTCGCACTTAAAAAAAAAAAAGACAACAACAACGGACAAAGTTAAATCACTTTATCACGCACGATAATCAATCGAGACAGAGCAGAAAGGAAGTGCGATTGCATGGCAACACGGCATAGGAGACAATTCACAACTGACATTTCTTTTAGACGAGCCAATCAAGGCTGCATGCTCTCATAATATCACCCGGACAGACTGCTGGCGTCATGAATTATGCTGGAAGGACGAGGAAGACTGGGGAAGACTATGGAAGACGGGTAAGTATGGCTGCGGTATTTCTGACGGTTGTTAACTGGCACTTAAACGAATGACGTTAATAAATTTGTAGGAGAGCAGTGTGACCCAAAAGAGAGGTAATGAGTCTCGTTAAGAAGAGTATTCGTGACAAGACAGGAGTCACCAAAATATGTAGCTCCTGTATCGACCGTGCTCAAGTTAGCAGCACTTGAAGAGATCAGGATGCGCTTATGAACTGGAACGTCCACTAGTGACATCAAATTTATAATAGCGGTATACCCTCCCCCCCTTACGGAGACATGCTGTAGTTTTTTTAATCAATTGTTTGCATGAGAAAAGTATAAAAAATGGTTCGTCATCAGGTTCCGTGTTGCGAACACGTCTTGCTTCGCTATCGCCCGCCGTGGTGGTCTATGATTATGGCGCTCGGCTGCTGACTCACAGGTCGCGAGATCGGATCCCTGCCGCGGCCGCCATAATTTTAATGGATGCGAAAATACTTCACGCCTGTGTATTTTGATTTAGGGGCACGTTAATGGATGGAATAATTAAAACTTTTATTGCGGTCCTGAAGGATTCCACCGCCGTTTCATAGGGGTAGGATCGCGGGCCACTCCCATGTAGGGACGGGCATGCCCAGCCTCACCGCCGCATCTTGGGCCTTCTGGACAGCCTTGAGTTGTTTTATGCGAACCGGACTCATGAGCATTAAATGAAAGGAGTTTTCGGAAAATTCTTCATTTCTTTCTTTGTAAAAAGGGGCACCTCCAGAGCTTGTGGTTAAAATCACTGCGGTTGTGGCAGTCTGGACAAAACCCCAGGTAATTGAAATTTTTTTAAGCCCTCCACTACGGCGTCTTTCATAAGTCATAACTACATCGTGGCTTTGGGACTTCAAACTCAAACAAATATCATTGCTTTAGTATCTGCTGCTTATCTCATTCCTCACTTTATTTCGCTTTTGGTCATTAAATGATTATCCTGTCTACCTAATCTGCAACTGCTTAATCCCGTCCGAGTTTGTGTGATTAGATCAGCTTAACGATATAATGTAATAAAATAGAAAGTTAAGCGAGTTGGTTTGACGACATTCTTGGTAACATTTCGGCGCGCATGCAGTAGACGAAAGAGCGGTAGGCTAGAATTAAGACAAACAAGCTTGTTTGTCTCCTAACCTACCGTTCTCCCGTCCAATCTGAGCGCGCCGAAATGTTACCAAGAATGTAGTTTAACGATTTAGAGTACCTAGTGCTCTACTATAAGAGGGCATAACCTCGTCCCGGAACAACCATAAGTGGAGTATAGTGAACTTTGCTTGACTTTGACAGATAAAGACCATATAAACGTAAATTGTTGTAGCTCGCTAACTTCAGTCTTAGAAGATAGTGCGCAGAAATGCAGCCCACCAAGCTGTGCCGGTCACACGCGCATTTGAATTCACTCTTTTTTGATAAAGGATTCCCTCAATCGCTACCTTGTCATTTTTATTTTATTTGTTTCTTTGATTTGCATACACAGATACACAAGGACACAAAAGAAAGAGGGAGAGAGCAAGCTGGCCACTGTCACCTGGAGCGGCACAACGCCCGATCACCGTTCCGAATAAGGCAATCTGTTGGTTTTTACAGCGGAAGCAGTCATGAGATGACAACTCTGGTTACACGCCACCGTATTGGTCCACCGCCGCAGCCGGTGTCATATCGCACGAAATTAAACCCAGTGGGGCTCGAACACGGGCCTGCTGGGTGCCAGCCCAGTATTCCACCACTGATCTACGCCGGTGCTTGCAAACTGTTTCTAAACTGGCCATAGGCAGGGTTTATATCGGAAAAGGAATTGCGTTAATACGAGTAATATAAGCGTTTTAGTGCATCAAAGGAGCAACTAGGCGTCACACAATAAGAATAGCATAAAAAGTGGGTCATCCAATGCTCCCATGCATTACAAAAGCTTGATCTTGTTCGCCTAATAATCGTGGCACATACCCACTTCAGGCATAATTATTCATCGTCGTCAGCCACTGCATGAACAATTAGCTCAAAAGTCCTTGCGAGTGTTTCCCGGATACCAAACTTCTCAGAAGTATGACGAAGGATAGCATAGCGAATTGCAGCCAACTTCCCCAATTTTCTTGTTAATAAGGCTGTAGTGCAAGCAGGTGTGCTTGTAGTAGTTGCCCAATGAGTGTTCAGAAAAAGCTCCGAAAGGGCGCTCTTCTAGCTTTCGCTGTGACTGTGCTGCGCCTTACGCGCAGGCCTGGTGATTTTTTCTTTTTTTTTTGTTGAGGTAACTCGTCGTTTGACGTTACCATATTTCATCATTGCCTGGATTTGAACTC
This sequence comes from Rhipicephalus microplus, assembly GCF_043290135.1. Taxonomy (NCBI): domain Eukaryota; kingdom Metazoa; phylum Arthropoda; class Arachnida; order Ixodida; family Ixodidae; genus Rhipicephalus; species Rhipicephalus microplus. The sequence goes on from NC_134709.1 coordinate 21,322,715, forward strand.
ATGAGTGTCGTTGTTATGTCTAGCAGTTGAACCTTTCCAAATGTGATATATATCTCTCTCTAGCAATTGAGCTGTTGAGGTGCTAAGCACGTAGATAGAAGTCCGATTCCCGGCATGGCAGAAGGAAACAGGAGGGAGCATTTCGCAATTCGACAGAGAGAAAGCAAGACAGAAAGAAAGGAGAAAAGAAAGAAAGAAGGAAAGAAAGATAAAAAGAAGGAAGAAAAGAAAGAAGTAAACAAAGAATAAATAAGGAAACAAAAAAAAGAAACAAATCAACAAGGAAAGGATCAAAGAAAAAAGAAATTAGGAAATAAATAAATAAAGAAAACAAAAAGAAGTAAGAAAACAGAGAAAGAGAGAAGCTGAGAAAGAAAGAACAGAAGAAGGAAGCGATGAAGGAAAACAGGGAAGCAAGAAGGAAGCAAATATTTAAAGAAGGAAAAAAAAGAAAGAAAATAAGAAAGAAGAAAAAATAACACTTAAGGAAAGAAAGATGTAAAAATTGTGGTGCCATATAGCTTCGCCTTTAGGAGTTGAACGCCATAGCGGTATTCTGTGCCTAGTGCGATATTCTGCACTAAGTGTATGAGACGTTTTCGAATTTTCTATGCACCCACTATGAGGCCTCACGGGAACAGGCAGCGTGTGTGCCTTTCGTTGTGGGTTACCGGATTTAAACCACGAAGTCAATACGATAATCACAGGTTCTGACACCCGATTGCAATAGGCACTTAGTACTGCAATACTCGATGTTGTGTTGGTAAGCTGGTATACAGGAAGCATGTGTTTGGTAAGGCATGTGTTGCTTTCACTGCATTTCCAAGCGGGGCAAGATATTTATAACGTATTCACAGGCAGACGCGTGGCCGTGCAGAAAAACAGGACCTGTTAGGTATATGTGTATGTAACCCTATGAATGCTTGCGTAGCAGTTGGGCGATTATTGTCGCTGAGTTAATGCATCACTATACGCCAGAGCAAATGTTACAATTTCGAATACTCAATATAATAAATACCATGAGAGGCGAAAAAAAAAATAGGAACGCTTCGCCGTGTAGTAGAACATCTGCTTGCCGCGCAAACGACCCGGGTTCGATACCCGCTCTGACCCAGGATTTTTTTTCTTGTTACTAATTTTATTTGCATCGTTCTCGATTTTCCGGTCACGCATAAGATGACGATTTTTGGCTCACAACCAGCGACGCTGACATTGAATCTTATGCAAAACGTGCTCTTTAACGCTATCGCGTAAGACGAAAGGAAGAATGAAGGAAGGAAAAACAGCGGAGCAGACTCGCCAAACTTAGCTTTTGTTCAATATTCTCGATAGGGCAGCTCTGCTGCTGAATTTTTATTCTTCGGCGTGCCAGGTGCAACTGCGCAAGGGTCAAGGGAGACGAGCCAGAGATTAGGAAATTAGAGCGGCAGCATTCAGTACTCGGGCACTCACTTCGTCTCGAATAGCGGACGTGCCTCGGGAGAGATTACAACGTAGATGAGTTCTTCTGGGCGTTGCACATTTGCCGAACGACCTCGGCAGAGGCGGCCGTTCCGCTTTCTCTTTCACCGAGGGGCTACACTAACGATTCTCTTGGCGCGTTCTTTCACTCATAACTAAACTACATGCCTCGCTCAATTAGGATGATGAGGTAATATTCACAGGCTGCTATAGAAGCGAGGGACGTGCTGACTGTGATAACTGTTATCCCGCAAAATACACCTGTCTTTATGACCTGACTGCAGTGGTTATACCTTTAGTTTGAGTAAAATTGAAAAATTCTGGTGATGACCTTGTCTGAGTGGGTTAACTCATTTGTTTGCTTGTTTGTTTGTTTGTTTTTTCACGGCGAGACGAGAGACTCAAGGTAGACGTGTTTCGCGTGAATGGTATGTGAGAGGTATAGGTGAGCTGCATATTTCGTAATACATTAGATTATGCACTCCGACCCTTGTATGCTCGGTTAGCGCAGTGTTGGTGCTAATATGAAGTCTTAGCGGGCGCGGTATTTCATAATCAGTCAGCGCTTTTGCGTAATACCGCGCTCAATGGCGTAACCAGAAACTTTTTTTACCGGGAGCAAGAGCGGGTGGGGAGGGGAATATGTATTTATCAAGGATGTACTTTTAAAGCCCCGCCGCGGTGGTCTAGTGGCTAAGGAACTCGGCCAATGACCCAAAGGCCACGGGATCGAATCCCGGCTGTGCCAGCCGCATTTTCGATGGAGCCGAAAATGCTGTAGGCCTGTGTGCTCCGATTCGGGCGCACGTTAAAGAACCCCGGGTGGTCGAAACTTCCGGAGCCCTCCACTACGGCGTCTCTCATAATCATATGGTGGTTTTGGGACGTTAAACTCCACACGTCAATCAATCAATCAGTCAATCAATCAATCAAGTACACCCGCCACCATGATTTTGTGGTTATGGTGCTTCACTGCTTACCAGAAGGTTGCGGGTTCGAATCTTGGCCTTGACGGCCGCGTTTTCGTGGAAGCGAAATGCCAGAGGCCCGTGTAGTAATATTTAGGGGCATGGCATAGAACCTCAGATGGTCGAAATTTCAGGATCCACCCGCAGATCTACTGTGATAAACCCCAACTAAACGTGCGCATAACCTCATTAGGAAGCACGTGCATGTAACTAATAATTGTGAAAGGCTTCAATGCAGCGCCGGTTGGAAGCCAATGCTAAAGGTCGGGGCCGAACACTTCAGCTTTCGCTGGTTAACCGCTTGTACGGAGTGCTTGGGTGGCGATTCTTCAGGGAAAGCTCCTTACGTTGTGGGTCATTCCATCCTGCGTAATCCCGCACCCCTTTATTCTCACAATGTTCACTAGACGGCACTGCGCTGCTGCAGTGTGCGAAGTGATCGCTAGATGGCGTGAAGGCGCGCGTTGCCTGTGGTTTAGTTTGATATGATGGCGGACGGACGGACGGATGAATGGACGGATGGACAGACAGACAGACAGACAGACAGACAGACAGACAGACAGACAGACAGACAGAGAGACAGACAGACGAGCTGAGAGCCCGCGAATCGTTCACTCCACTCTTAATCATTCACTCCGTGGTTATGCTGCGATTTTTATTGTGTACTTACTGTATTACTCACTTTGCTTTGAGCTATTAGCTTTTGTACAGCATGAACCAGCCCCTACTCCACTCTATCAATGCCAGCATGATGCGCCCGATCTAGCCGTTCACCACCCTCTCCGCTAGCACGTTCCTGCTTTCGCTCTTCGCCTAGCCTTCGTGAGTGATTTACGATCATGGGGGAGAGACTCCATCATGTAGTGCCTCATGACGGAAATCGCATGAAATAATTTTTTGTTCAGTTGTGTACAGATCTGTGGGGCGGCGTCTTGCATTGCTCGTGTTCAGAATTGTCTGTCGCGCTGCCTCAGTAAAAGATACGGTGTTATGAGGTAGTTTTTTTGCCGTTCGTGGTGCTACGGGCAACCAATCAGGAGTTTCCGCTATGTGTGTGTGTTCCTTCTTTGGGTCTTCGTTTTTAGTGCACTAAAACCATCCAAAGCCAAGCTACAAAGAAAAAGCCCGAAAAAACAAATCTGACAGGCGGATTATATTGGAGTGGGAAACGCGTCTATCGCATCTCCGGACCAAAGTGCTCGGAAGCACGTGTGACGTGAGCAGCATGACCCTTCATATAGCGCCGCATCATGACCACTGCCTGAATTTAGGCGGACCGACGGCTCCCGTTGAGAAGCGCGCGTTTGCACTGGCATTGAAAGTAATAAAGGAGGCGTTGGCATGAACTAACCAGCCCAACAGTATGGTATATCAAGCAACATTGCTACTAGGCTTGTTAGCGATTTAATCGACTCGATGAGAGCGATAATAATGCCTTTGTTCTGAACACCCATTTTACATGCAGATTGAGCCTTTACGTGCCTATCAAATGCCCATTTTAAGAAAACTATAAAAGCTATAGGTATGTGATGGTGATTCATAGTGTACAAAGCACTATGAACACATGAGAATCGAAAAGAACGCAAACATAACTCTTGACAAGCTGTTCTCACCTGTTAGCAGCGACTTTGGTTGCGTTAATCTCTGTCACATAATTGTCTGGCAGCACTTCCGGATATACCCTTAATGGGGCAGGAACCGGCAAAATGGTCGTAGCGTGCAATATCACATATAGCGCTTTTGTAGAATGGTCACAATCACCGTCGCAGGAGCCAAAAAGTGACTGTGCTGACTACCGCATATTTTCGACTGGATACCACGCTCATGTTGAGCTCTGCATTAGGAATTTGGCAACTGAAGAGAATAAAATCCGAAACAAAGACATCCTGAGCAGTTTCAAAGCTTCGCGAACTGCGATGATACTGGTCACTACATCGTAGCGGGATTACACAAGTATCATGGTTTTAAGTATCAGTCCTCTATGCAATTCCCCTCAGCCAATTGAAGGTCAATCGTTTGAGAGCCGACAGGCTCCAAAGGTCCCAAGTGCAGTACGTTATCAACATGTTTACAAAAAACTGGCAGAGTTTTCTGTGCGTTCGGCTCAAGTGACTATAGTCGGTTAACCCCTGAGAGTAAATACAAGCTCTACCCCGAAAGTAGCCATTCATCTGTGCGAGACACTCATGCTACGTGGTCTCCGTTGCAGTAATAAGTATTTGTTTCCCTGCTAACATAAATACTACGCGCAATAATAATTAAAAGTTCGTCCTCCCCACTTATAACATTACGTTCGACACAGCGTAATGTTGAAATATTTGCGGAAGTTGCACAAGAAGTCAACGTTTTTGACAGAAAACCAGCGGCACCAGCGTGTATCTGTGTAAAGAAACACTGATCTGAACTATTAACGACAGCGTTTTGCGTTAAAGAACCATACCATCTATCTATCTATCTATCTATCTATCTATCTATCTATCTATCTATCTATCTATCTATCTATCTATCTATCTATCTATCTATCTATCTATCTATCTATCTATCTATCTATCTATCTATCTATCTATCTATCTATCTATCTATCTATCTATCTATCTATCTATCTATCTATCTATCTATCTACCCGCCTACGACGTTTAGCTCCCTTGGTTATCTCGATAATGGTATCGGTACAAAAATTGGTATGACCTAACATGACTGTATGATGAGCATAACTGACTATTCGTAATGTGAAAATCATGACATGTATGTCGTGAATGTCATGATTTACATTTCATGGTCTTGCTGCCTTTGCGGTGGTTTCGTTCACATGACGTTTTTAAAAAATGGTATGGTATGACATGACTGCATGGCGAACATAAGTGACAGTCCCAAAAGGACAAATCATGACATGCATGTGATGATTTTCTTGTTATGACTAGTCATGACTACACAGTACGCTCATAGTGCACTCGCGGTGGTTTCACTAGCTTCACATATACCAAATTCGGTATCAGATGACGTGGATAGACGACGAAGGTAAATGACACGTCCAAACACGATAATAATCTCATGCGTGTCATGTAAAACAGGACATCTACGCTCATAGCGTGCTTACGGCTGTTTTGCTAGCTCCGCGTATATACGAAATTCGGTATTACGTGTGTGAACGAATGACGAAGGTAAATGGCACGTTTAAACATGATAATCTTGATATGCGTGTCATGTGAAACATGACTACATGCTACGCTCACAGCACGCTCGCGGCCGTTTCGCTAACGCCACATATACCAAATTTCATATCGCATGACATGAATAGGCGTTGAAGGCAAGTGACACGTCCAAAAAGGATAATAATGATATGTGTGTGATGTAAAACATGAACACTTGCTACGCTCATAGCGTGCCCACGGCCCTTTCGCAAGCTCCACACATCACTTCACGTGATACTAAATTGGGTATCACGTGACGTTAATCTATGACGAAGGTAAATGACACATCCAAACATGATTGATGATCATGGCATGGAAGTCATGTACGGCATAATTTACGTCCACCTCGTAACGTTGCGCTGATTTTAAAGTGGGATATCAACCTTCCTCATTCGTGCTTCGGATATCATCGATCGCCAGAGTACGTGGGATCTGTGAATTTTTTTTAACCGCGCACGCTAGCTACTAGAGCTGAAAAGGCATACTGCGTTTCTTACAAAAAAAAAAAAACGCCACGTGCGGCGAATGGTGCTATTGGCTGCACGATGTAAGAAAAAAAATTGGCTCGAACCTACATGTTACACTGTAAATGTCGTCGAAAGACGATAGTCTTGCGTCTGGAGAGAGTGAACAAAACATTTATGTTCTGCGCAAGAAAGTCGGTGAATGATATTCTGAAGGCGCTGCGTTAGAGTGCCTCGAGCGTGTAATGGAGGCGAACAAGCGAATCTAGGTACATTATACACGAGCGCCATCTGGCAGTTATTTTCGAAAACAAAGGCGTGCGCGACCGCGGAGAAAGATGCGCGCCGGTCACGGAGGTGATAAGATGTAGATTGCAAAGCGACGGGCAGGTGCCACTACCATGCCGTTGTAGCAAAGCGTTGGAAACACCTTCTTGAGCACCGCATTGCACTGTCAGCGCAGCGCGTTAAACGCTACAGTCCTTAGAGTTACTTGTAGGTGCCTCTTCTAGTATAAAGGCAGACATACAAAACATAGACATGTTGTTGTGGCACCTCAGATATGCGAAATATTTGCTTTTTTAATTGACAATCGCACAACTATGAACGCTAAACCTTGAGCAATATTGGTGGGTGCTGCGGATGGGGTTGGCCGTTTCATGCCGTTTGAGGTATCGTTAGGGAACCCAAACAGACACCTGTACAGACAAACAGACAGGCAAAAAGTTTTCCGTCGAAGGTCCCCAAGCAAGACTACCGTCCCAGAAAAAAAAAAAAAACATTGTTTTTCTGACACTGGATTCTCACTATGAAGCGCCGTTATGGACGCTACGCAATGCATTCACCTTTACTCACTATTACCTTCGGGGCGGTAGGCGCATCTTTAGAGGCGACGCTCCTTAAAGCGGCACCCGTGCGTCCCTCGTCGTAGTACGTAACATGTCTTCTTTGACCAGCAAGGTGGTGCCGGTGGGAGATTTATCCTGTGCGTTGTAGAACAATAAAAAATTCGCAGCGTACGCGTCAACTAAAAGCCGAATTCTCCTGTCTCTCATTCTCCATTAGCAGCCATTGGCATGTACAGAGCACTATCTGACAAGGCGGAAAGGTTGTAGGCCCGTGTGCTCAGATTTGGGTGCACGTTAAAGAACCCCAGGTGGTCGAAATTCCCGGAGCCCTCCACTACGGCGTCTCTCGTAATCATATGGTGGTTTTGGGACATTAAACCCCACATATCAAATCAATGACAAGAAAGGGTTGCTACGTTATACTCGCTGAGCGTAACCTCTTTGTTTTTAGAAAGTTTAGCGAGCGTTGAGCTGCAGTGCCACGAACATTGTGAACTAGTATATACCGTGAACTTGAGGCGGTTAAAGGTGGGAAGTAGACACGAAGCGCAAGCCGTAAGAAAGTGTGCGTGTGCCACTTCTCGTTTAGTCCTTGGAATGTCCGCTGGATGGCGGTGCTTTTGTATGCGGAATATATGACGAAAAGATGCGAAATGGTGTTACTTGGAGTGCTGACTAGATGGACACACTGACAGATGCATGGACGGACGCACGGATGGCTGCACGGACGGATGGACGCGTGGACGGACGAGAGGCGGATGCATGGACGAACGCAGGGATGGACGCATGGATGGATGTGCGGACGCACGAACAGACGCACGCACGCACGGACGGGCGGATGGACGCGCGCACGGTCACACTGACGGACGCATGGACAGACGGATGCAATAAGGAATAAACAAACGGATGCTTCGCCCCACTCTCCATCATTCCCCCCGTGGATATGATGCCATTTTTTCCTTCTCATCCAATTGCAATGATTACCACGCCCCCTGAAGCTTTGCACACCTATCGTAGTTTGCACTGCTTCCGGTCTCGTTGGCGTAGGGAGCTTCCTGCACATCACACGCCTCAAAGATAGGACCAGGCGACGATGTCATCACTGTTAATGTTCTTCTCTCTCAGGAAGAGCCATATGCTTAATGTCTCAATAACGGTGCCTAACTACAGAGGTTAACTAAGCTACATTCAGTTTGCTAACCTACAAATGGGGGAAGGGAGTAAAAAAGTGAGAGAAAGAGAGACATTTCACAAAACACAAGCGAACACTTCACGGTTCCATAGGTGGTAGCTCAAGGCTGTAGCCTTCAAGTACTGCAAGAAGGCTCGTGCTCCTCGCTAGGGCCGCTGTCCCCAGTTTAAGCTATGTCGCCTTACCAGTGCGCCTGAAGAAACTAAATGATCGGCTCTTTATCGTAGGACAGATCTTGGGAGCCTTGTTTCACAGTACAGCAGTCCAGAACGCTAAGTAATACTACTGAGTTTATATAGGCAGCGGATTAAAGCAAAAAAAAAAGAATTTCCGCTTGTTACCAAGGCGCAGTATATCACGCGCATATATATATATATCCGTGCAACTGCTCCCGGTGAAGTTGAGCAGCCCGAGACACGCAAGTGAAAAAGTGTTCACCATGATGCACCATGAAAGCAAACCAACTCTCCCACATCTCCTATCCCATTCACTGCACTGTGGCGACCGGACCTTATGCATCATGGTCTTGACAATGCTGCACAGTTTTATGCGCACAGACGTATTAATGAAAAAAAAAGGCAGACGAAAATACGATGTTACAGGAACATGAAGAGCCAAGACGAAATATTGGTGATTTTTCGCAAGTTAAGGAATAATGAATTCCAGTGCTATACAGGCAAGAAGGCGTGCATCCAGAGTGCTAAATATTTCGTAAGTCATTATTTCCGCCAGAAGCACCATTTCCAGGGACGCTCAGAAGAGGACCGCGTCAAGCCACGACATTAATTCCCATTAGATGGCGGACGAGCACGGGCCATTAAAAACACTGCGCCACACAAAAAGAGCTACGCGCAAATCCCGTGATAAGTTTCCTGATATCCCACTCTAAATATGGCCCCGGATTAACCTCCCGAAAGTATGCGGATAATTGGGTGCTGAAATACCGGGGTAATTCTTGCTTAATCTTGGCAGTAAACTGCGCAGTTGTGCCGCTGACTCTATTTCTTTTTTGTTGCTTGTTTTATTTGGGTAACGAAAGCGAGCTTCCACGAGGCCTTAATGAATAGGTCTGATCGTAAATTAAAACATGACCTAAAAAAAAAGCCGGCATTTAGCACGTTAGGAGGACGTTGACAAGTGACAGAATTGGTTGACCATCACAAAACGTTATATCAAGTTTTTCGTGAACTCCATGTTTGTGCAGTGTGAAAATTTACGTATATTGCATGGAAATGTACGATGCCCCGATACCGTTTCGAAGAATCAACAATTGTATTCCTCCTCCCTTCCTGGCACGGCAGCCGAACTGGTTCAGCGCGAACCACACCTCGGCTTCTCTTAAACTGGGTCATGCAGCGGGCGACCGCTGTCCAGCTGGGCTGGCTGATCGCACAACCTCGTTCCGTCGATAGCTCAGTTGGTAGAGCGGTGGACTGTAGAGGTTTTCGCCAAGCGGGCATCCATAGGTCACTGGTTCGAATCCGGCTCGACGGATTTTTTTTGTCTTTTTTGCACTGCGTTTAGAACAAGCGATATCCTTTTGTCACCCTACACACAAACAATTCAATATATTTTGGCGAAAGAAAACATTCGCTCGCTATTATCTGCAAATGCCATATGTATTCTCATTTCTTCGTTGGTGTCTATATGTCAGTCTGGCATATTTTGTAGCTCCGCGCTTTTTCAAGACTATCCAGTCGATGGCAAACGAAACACCGCCACTGAATCTACTCGATGGTGATGTCGTGGTGCTACACGGAAGTTTTCTCAAGCCTGTTAAAGAGTGGTTCGGGTGTTTCTCTAAAGTTTGTGCCACCACGGGTCATTATTGTTTTTTTTTGTATTCGTCGCGACGAAAGGTTAATATTATAACTTAAATCAAAAGCTTAAGTACGTCTGTTGCTTCCGTTTCAAAACCCAATAAGTTGTTCATTCGTAAGTAATAATACATACATTATACGCATGGTGTTGAAGTTGTTTGCATCGGAATTGCAGCGAGTGATAAAATACAGGACGACACAATGAAGATGAATATCTTGCTGTTAAGAAAATATAACGGCGCTTCGCTCTAAAGGCAGCCCACCTGGATTGAGTGTGGGGCTGGGCAGCTTGCTTTGTTTATCTTCGAGTTTCTCTTTCTTTGCACGGTTTTTTTTCTTTTGTATTTACCCACTTTGTTCTCCTTTATCTCTATGTTTCTTACAATTTCTATTTTTCTTTCTACTGCTTCTTTTTCTATCTCTTTCTACTTCTCGTTTGCTTCCGCGGTGGTCTAGTGGCTAAGGTATACCGACCCGCAGGTTCCGGGATCGAATCCCAGCTGCGGCGGCTGAATTTCCGATGGAGGCGGAAATGTTGTAGGCCCGTGTGCTCAGATTTTGGTGCACGTTAAGGAACCCCAGGTGGTCAAAATTTCCGGAACCCTGCACTATGGCGTCTCTCATAATCATGTGGTGGTTTTGGGACGTTGAACCTCACATATCAAATCAATGACAAGAAAGGGTTGCTACGTTATACTCGCTGGGCGTAACCTCCTTGTTTTCAGAAAGGTATAACGAGCGTTGGGCCGCAGTGTCATGAATACAGTGAACTAGTATATACTATGAACTTGAGGTGGTTAAAGGTGGGAAGTAGACAAGAAGCGCAAGCCGTAAGAAAGTGTGCGTGTGCCACCTCTCGTTTAGTCCTTGGAATGTCCGCTGGATGGCGGTGCTCTTATATGCGGAATATATGACGAAAAGATGCGAGATGGTGGTACTTGGAGTGCTGACTAGATGGACAAACGGACACACTGACAGATGCATGGACGGACGCACGGATGGCTGCACGGACGGATGGACGCATGAACGGACGAAGGGGTGGATGCATGGACGAACGCAGGGATGGACGCATGGATTGATGTGCGGACGCACGAACAGACGAACGCACAGACGGGCGGATGGACGCGCGGACGGTCACACAGGCCGACGCATGGACGGACGGAAGCAAGAACAAATGAACGGACGGATGCTTCGCTCCACTCTCCATCATTCCCACCGTGGATATGCTGCCATTTCTTCCTTCTCATTCGATTGTAATGATTACCACGCCCCCTGAAGCTTTGCACACCTATCGTAGTTTGCACTGCTTCCGGTCTCGTTGGCGTAGGGAGCTTCCTGCACATCACAGGCCTCAAAGATAGGACCAGGCGACGATGTCATCACTGTTAATGTTCTTCTCTCTCAGGAAGAGCCATATGCTTAATTAATGTCTCATTACCAGTGCCACCCCATTAAAATTAACAGCAAGCTGACGCATACTTAACGATGATGAGTGTGTATTAAAGTTGACTAGAATGCAGAAATGCCTCATATAACTTGCCCCAGATACCCACAGATGTGGTCAGCCTAATACGAGAAGCACGTTATCACAGTTTTCATTTCAAAGGGGAAAAAGAAAACACGCATTTCAGGTAACAGAAGCTCATGCGAAAATTGCCTTTTTTTTGATATTTTCTTTCTCTTGGTTTGCTTTTTTTTTTGTTTCTGCCACAGCATCATATGAATTCTTGCTGTAGGCCCACGGAGAGGCCCAATGTTAGATAATGCTATGCGAAAGCGACTGCTCAAGATGTCTCATACGAAGCCACCTGCGCAACGTAGACCAGTTTCACAACACAAACCAGTTTTACAGCAAAGCCCTGCGTGTCCAGGTTGTCGTGTATTATTAGCAGTGTGTCAGCAGAAACCCTCGTGCTGCACGAACAAGCATGCACGAAACTTGACGAGCGACACGTGTGGCGGAAAAGGAAAAAAAAAAAGACGCATGCTGTGAAAATAGAAAATGTTAAAAGGCGCATAGACTGAACAAAAAAAAGGGAGGTTTGGAAGGGGGGAGGCTTTAGGGGACTGATATTTGGGACACAGTTACAGGGTGCCTGACATCGCCAGTGGTTCGAAATTTCTCACGCCCAGGTCGTCTGCTAGAAAGCTTCGCAAGTCATCCACCTTCACAGAGGGCAATGGCTGCTCCATTTTTTTCAATTCTTCTCGGGATTAACCTTGTTTTTAAAGAAAGTGATTTTACTGCTTCATATTTTTGAAGCGTGAACTGGAGCCACGTGGTCAGAAGCGAACTGTCGTTGTAAAGTAAGCAATCAAGAGGGAGGTTTACTTACAGACTATGCGACTTGCAATAGTTCCTTATTATTTTTTTTTGCCAGCAACAGCGATTGTGCATCGAGCCTAACACAAACGGGCTGCAGTGATGCGTCTCCATCACTATTCTATTCATTTGTCGTTTTCGTAAATAGCAAGGATTCCATGACTCCCCAGACCTCGCAATAATGGTAACAGCGTCATTCCAGCACTGCGTCAGAATTGCGAACCTACCGAAAAAAAGAAAAAAAAAAGAAAAAACTTAGCACTGCTTCGCTCGGTGGCCGGACACTCATTTTCATTATGCGGAACTAGGGCGTGCCGCTTTGTGTGAAACGTGGTATATAGCGATCTTTAGAATGGGCCGCATTCACTCTAATGCGTGGGTCCCTAATAGCGTACAGTGAAGCAGCACAGCGACCGGCATGTAGTGATAGGAATGCCAGGACGGGTACAGGTGACGACAAATGTTGCGCATTTATTTTTCAAACTTAAGCGCTTGTGTTGTGTGTTCTTTGTAAGAGTGGCTGCGCTTCATAGCAAGATGGATCCTTACCAACTGGCCCAATATATTGTTTATTGAATTAACAAACTATGCATGCGTTTTAATAAATTAAATCAATTGCTACACACAGAACGTTGCTTCCGTTCAATATGAGTAAGACAAAGAGAGAGAGAAAGAATATAGGAAAAGTAGAGGTTAACTAAGCTACATTCAGTTTGCTAACCTACACATGGGTGAAGGAAATAAGGGAGTAAAAGAGTGAGAGAAAGACATTTCACAAAACACAAGCGAACACTTCACGGTTTCATAAGTGGTAGCTCAAGGCTGTAGCCTTCAAGTACTGCAAGAGGGCTCATGCTGCTCTCTAGGGCCGCTGTCCCCAGTTTGAGCTATGTCGCCTGACCAGTGCGCCTGAAGAAACGAAATTATCGGCTCTTTATCGTAGGACAGATCTTGGGAGCCTTGTTTCACAGTCCATCAGTCCAGAACGCTAAGTAAAATTACTGAGTTTATGTAGGCAGTGGATTAAAGCAAAGAAAAGAATTACCTTTTGTACCGAGGCTCAATATAGCACGCGCATATATCCGCGCAATTGCTCCCGGTGAAGTTGAGCAGCCCGAGACACGTAAGTGAAAAAGTGTTCACCACGATGCACCATGAAAGCAAACCAACTCTCCCACATCTCCTATCTCATTCACTGCACTGTGGTGACCAGACCTCATGCATCATGGCCATGACAATGCTGCACAGTTTTATGCGCACAGACTTACTAATAAAAAAAATGGCAGACGAAAATACGATGTTACAGGAACATGAAGAGCCAAGACAAAATATTGGTGGTTTTTCGCAATGAATACTGAATTCCAGTGCTATACTGCGCAAGAAGGCGTGCATCGAGAGTGCTGAATATTTCGTAAGTCATTATTTCCGCCAGAAGCACCATTTCCAGGGACGCTCAAAAGAGGACCACGTCAAGCTATGACATTATTTCTCATTAGATGGCGGATGAGCACGGGCCATTAAAAACACTGCACCACACGAAAAGAGCAACGCGCAAATCCCGCGATAAACTTCCTGGTATCCCACTCTAAATATGGCCCCGGATTAACCTCCCGAAAGTATGCGGATAATTGGGTGCTGAAATGCCGGAGTAATTCTTGCTTGATCTTGGTAGTAAACAGCGCAGTTGTGCCACTGACGCAAACTTTCTTTCTTGCTTGTTTTATTTTGCGTAATGACAGCGAGCTACCGTGAGGCCGCAATGAAAAGGTCTGATCGTAAATTAAAACATGACCTAAAAAGAGCCGGCATTTAGCACGTTAGGAGGACGTTGACAAGTGACAGAATTAGTTGACCACGTTATATCAAGTTTTTCATGAACTCCATGTCTGTGCAGTGTGATAAGTTTACGTATATTGTATGGAAATGTACGATGTCGCGATACGGTTTCGAAGAATCAACAATTATTGTATTCTTCCTCTCTTCCTGGCATGGCAGCCGAACTGGTTCAGCGCGAACCACACCTCGGCTTCTCTTAAACTGGGTCACGCAGCGGGCGACCGCTGTCCAGCTGGACTGGCCGATCATGCACCCTTGTTCCGTCGATAGCTCAGTTGGTAGAGCGGTGGACTGTAGAGGTTTTCGCCAAGCGGACATTCATAGGTCGCTGGTTCGAATCCGGCTCGACGGAGTATTTTTTTGCTTTTTTTTTGCACTGCGTTTAGAACAAACGATATCCTTTTGTCACCCTACATACCAACAATTCAGTATATTTTGGCGAAAGAAAACATTCGATGACTATGATATGCGAATGCCATATGTATTCTTATTTCTTCGTTAGTGTCTATATGTCAGTCTGGCATATTTTGTAGCTGCGCGCTTTTTCAAGACTATTAAGTCGATGGCAAACGAAACACCGCCACTGAATCTACTCGATGGTGATGTCGCGGTGCTACGTGGAAGTTTTTTTTAAAGCCTGTTAAAGAGTGGTTCGGGTGTTTCTCTAAAGTTTGTGGCACCATGGTTCATTATTGTTTTTTTTTGTATTCATCGCGACGAAAGGTTAGTATTATAACTTCAATCAAAAGCTTAAGTACGTGTGTTGCTTTCGTTTCAAAACCAAATAAATTGTTCATTCGTAGTTAATAATGCATACATTATACGCATGGTGTTGAAGTTGTTTGCATCGCAATTGCAGCGAGCGATAAAAGACAGGACGGCACAATGAAGATGAATATCTTGCTGTTAAGAAAATATAACGGCACTTCGCTCTAAAGGCAGCCCACCTGGATTGAGTGTGGGGCTAGGCAGCTTGCTTTGTTTATCATCGAGTTTCTCTTTCTTTGCACGGTTTTTTTTCTTTTGTATTTACCCACTTTGTTCTCCTTTATCTCTATGTTTCTTACAATTTCTATTTTTCTTTCTACTGCTTCTTTTTCTATCTCTTTCTACTTCTCGTTTGCTTCCGCGGTGGTCTAGTGGCTAAGGTATACCGACCCGCAGGTTCCGGGATCGAATCCCAGCTGCGGCGGCTGAATTTCCGATGGAGGCGGAAATGTTGTAAGCCCGTGTGCTCAGATTTTGGTGCACGTTAAGGAACCCCAGGTGGTCAAAATTTCCGCAACCCTCCACTACGGCGTCTCTCATAATCATATGGTGGTTTTGGGACGTTAAACCCCACATATCAAATGAATGACAAGAAAGGGTTGCTACGTTATACTCGCTGGGCGTACCATCCTTGTTTTTAGAAAGGTTTAGCGGGCGTTGGGCCGCAGTGTCATGAATATAGTGAACTAGTATATACCATGAACTTGAGGTGGTTAAAGGTGGGAAGTAGACACAAAGCGCAAGCCGTAAGAAAGTGTGCGTGTGCCACCTCTCGTTTAGTCCTTGGAATGTCCGGCGGATGGCGGTGCTCTTATATGCGAAATATATGACGAAAAGATGCGAGATGATTGTACTTGGAGTGCTGACTAGATGGACAAACGGGCACACTGACAGATGCATGGACGGACGCACTGATGGCTGCACGGACGGATGGACGCATGGACGGACGAGGGGCGGATGCATGGGCGAACGCAGGGATGGACGCATGGATGGATGTGCGGACGCACAAACAGACGCGCGCATGGACGGGCGGATGGACGCGCGGACGCACAAACAGACGCGCGCATGGACGGGCGGAAGCAAGAACGAATGAACGGACGGATGCTCCGCCCCACTCTCCATCATTCACTCCTTGGATATGCTGTCATTTTTTCTTTCTCATTCAATTGCAATGATTACCACGCCCCCTGAAGCTTTGCGCACCTATCGTAGTTTGCACTGCTTCCGGTCTCGTTGGCGTAGGGAGCTTCCTGCACATCACAGACCTCAAAGATAGGACCAGGTGACGATGTCATCACTGTTAATGTTCTTCTCTCTCAGGAAGAGCCATATGCTTAATGTCTCATTACCGGTGCCTAAATACAGAGGTTAACTAAGCTACATTCAGTTTGCTAACCTACACATGGGGGAAGGGAGTAAAAGAGTGATAGAAAGAGAGACATTTCACAAAACACAAGCGAACACTTCCCGGTTCCATAGGTGGTAACTCAAGGCTGTAGCCTTCAAGTACTGCAAGAAGGCTCGTGCTCCTCTCTAGGGCCGCTGTCTCCAGTTCGAGCTATGTCGCCTGACCAGTGTGCCTGAAGAAATCAAATGATCGGCTCTTTATCGTAGGACAGATCTTGGGAGCCTTGTTTCACAGTACAGCAGTCCAGAACACTAAGTAAAATTACTGAGTTTATATAGGCAGTGGATTAAAGCAAAGAAAAGAATTACCTTTTGTTATCGAGGCTCAGTATAGCACGCGCGTATATATATCCGTGCAATTGCTCCCGGTGAAGTTGAGCAGCCCGAGACACGCAAGTGAAAAAGTGTTCACCATGATGCACCATGAAAGCAAACCAACTCTCCCACATCTCCTCTCTCATTCAGTGCACTATGATGACCAGACCTGATGCATCATGGCCATGACAATGCGGCACAGTTTTATGCGCACAGACTTACTAATAAAAAAATGGCAGACGAAAATACGATGTTACAGGAATATGAAGAGCCAAGACAAAATATTGGTGGTCTTTCGCAATGAATACTGAATTCCAGTGCTATACAGCGCAAGAAGGCGTGCATCGAGAGTGCTGAATATTTCGTAAGTCCTTATTTCTGCCAGAAGCACCATTTCCAGGGACGCTCAGAAGAGGACCACGTCAAGCTACGACATTGATTCTCATTAGATGGCGGACGAGCACGGGCCATTAAAAACACTGCGCCACACGAAAAGAGCAACGCGCAAATCCCGTGATAAATTTTTTGGTATCCCACTCTAAACGTGGCCCCGGATTAACCTCCTGAAAGCATGCAGATAATTGGGTGCTGAAATACCGGGGGTAATTCTTGCTTGATCTTGGTAGTAAACTGCGCAGTTGTGCCGCTGACGCTAGCTTTTTTGTTGCTTGTTTTATTTTGCGTAATGACAGCGAGCTACCGTGAGGCCGTAATAAATAGGTCTGATCGTAAATTAAAATATGACCTAAAGAAAAGCCGCCATTTAGCGTTAGGAGGACGTTGACAAGTGACAGAATTGGTTGACCGTCACTAAACGTTATATCAAGTTTTTCATGAACTCCATGTCTGTGCAGTAGGAAAACTTTACGTATATTGTATGGAAATGTACGATGTCGCGATACGGTTTCGAAAAATCAACAATTGTATTCCTTCTCTCTTACTGGCACGACAGCCGAACCAGTTCAGCGCGAACCACACCTCGGCTTCTCTTAAACTGGGTCATTCAGTGGGCGACTGCTGTCCAGCTGGGCAGGCCGATCACACACCCTCGTTCCTTCGATAGCTCAGTTGGTAGAGCGGTGGACTGTAGAGGTTTTCGCCAAGCGGACATCCATAGGTCGCTGGTTCGAATCCGGCTCGACGGAGTATTTTTTTTTTTTTGCACTGCGCTTAGAACAAGCGATATCCTTTTGTCGCCCTACATACCAACAATTCGATGTATTTTGGCGAGAGAAAACATTCGATCGCTATGATCTGTGAATGCCAAATGTATTCTTATTTCTCCGTGTGTGTCTATATGTCAGTCTAACATTTTTTTTATAGCTGCGCGCTTTTTAAAGACTATCCAGTCGTTGGCAAACGAAACACCACCACTCCATATACTCGATGACAATGTCGCGGTGCTATGCGGAAGTTTTTAAAGCCTGTCAATGAGTGGTTCGGGTGTTTCTCTAAAGTTTGTGGCATCACGCGTCATTATTGTTTTTATAATTCATGCCGACGAGAGGTTAAAATTATAAATTCACTCAAAATCTCCGGTATGTCTGTTGCTTCCGTTTAAACACACCAATAAATTGTTAATTTGGAGTTATCAATATATATAATATACACGCGGTGTTGAAGTTGTTTGCATCGCAATCGCAGCGAGCGATACAAGACAGGACAGCACAAGGGAGATGAGTATGTTGCTGTTAAGAAAATATAACGGCGCTTCGCTGTAAAGGTGCCACACCTGAAGTAAGTGTGGGGCTCGGCAGCTTGCTTTCTTTATTTTCGGGTTTCTCTTTCTTTCCCACAGTTTTTTATTTTTTGGATTTACCCGCTTTTTTTTTGCTATTTTCGCTATGTTTCTGACAATTCCTATGGTTCTTTCTACTGTTTTTTTTACTCTCTTTCTACTTCTCGTGTGCTTCCTCTTTTTTTTGCTTCGTTTATGCGTGGTTTATCTAAAGTGTTCCGCACTCGATATCATCATCAAAGCGCCGTCAAAACCAAACAAAAAAAAAAAACCCTCGCACAACCACAAATTCATTGATGATGAGTAGGGTGAAGCGTCCATCAGCCCGTCCGTGCTTCCGTCCATCCGTTCGTTCGTTCTTGCTTCCGCCCGAACGCACGACCATTCATGCGTCCATCCATGCGTTCATCCGTCTGTTCGTGCGTCCACCCATTCGTACATCCACCCGTCTGTCCGTCCGTCTTCTAGTCTGTCTACGTCCATCCGTGCGCCCAGCTAGTGAACACTCCAATTACCGCCATCTCGCATCCCCTGTGGCACATACCCGCTCCGCGCGTCCATCCATCCGTCCGTCCGTCTGGTAGTCTTTCTGTACGTCCGTCCGTGCGTCCGTCCGTGCGTCCATCTAGTGAACACTCCAAGTACCACCATCTCCCATGTCGCACCCCGGTGGCTACGTACGACAACGATGGAGGATGGACAGACCCACGTCTTAAGGAGCTTCACCCCTAAAAAACAGAAACTCAATATGTGCGCTCATTATAATACAGATGGCTGTGCTACGTGTGGTTTTGATGATGATGATGATGATGATGATACGAGTGATACAATGTCCCAAAACCACCAGATCATTATGAGAGACGCCGTAGTGGAAGGCTCCGGAAATTTCGACCACCTGGGGTGTCTTAATGTGCACCCAAATCACAGCACACGGTCTCCGTCGAATAGATGTGGTTATGCGAGCGTTAAAATAATCGTTAGAGTGCTCGAATAACAAGAGGTAGAAGACTTCACTTAGGCACGAGCGTGTGCTCAGATGACTACGATCTTCGTGGTTGTGCCTGTGTTACACCAGGCGTCGATGACATCATACGACAGCAAGTGTTTCACACTTAGAATGGGCAACTCTCGCTGTACTGAACAATTTACAACGCTCACGTATACTAGCACACAGGGGCAGGCACGTAGCCAGGATTTCTTTTTTATGGAGGGGAGGCAGCATAGAAGTTGCCTAGTTATTAGAAGAAAATGAGCACAAAGCGAAATGCCCAGGATTTCTTTTTTACGGAGGGGGGGGGGGGGTGAGCATAGAAGTTGCCTAGTTATTAGAAGAAAATGAGCACAAAGCGAAATGCAGTACAAAAGGCGAATTAGTCAGGAAACTCTAATCCAACGTAAGGCCGGAAGTAACGTACCCAGAAGTCACTTGTATGACTGGAAGTGGCATAAGGAAAATTCATAGCGCCAGCGAGGTTCACAAGGGGACGTACCCCCATCGTCCCCTCTTCCGTTCTAGAAAAAAAAAAAGATCACCTGCCAAGCAATCATGCCACCGCCTCTGTTAAGGAACATCATATATGATCGCGTTGTGTTCAGGACTATTCCTAAGCGTTACCTATGCAGTTAGATGTCAGAAGCAGTGCTGATGGTCAGAAAAACTTGGAGAGGTTCGCAAACGAACACTGCGCTTGATAATAGGCAGCGTTTGGTAAGACAGGTGCAAATGAATGCATTTTCTGCTGCACAAACTTCTAACGCGGATCGATCGGAGCAACAAAGGAAAATGGACGCAAAGGAAGGCAATCGATGCGCCGCATGCCTTCAATCACGCTGCTTCCCAGACAAACAAAAAAAGTGTGCGGAATTCGGGACAAGAGGAAAGTTCGTTTCACACGCTCCTCTCCTATCATTTCCTTCTTGCCGCTCGCGCTAACGAATAATACGCCGTCGAAGCCTCTCCAGGGATCGGTGTAAGAAGTTTTAGACAGATGCGTGTCCCGTCCTGCCTAACTGCTTGTCTGGAGAAGATCTGTACGCATAACAAAGCATAAAAATTCCAGCGCGCAGTGAGGCTTCGATATAGCGAAATTGAATATAACGGAATTCTCGAGAGAGCCCATGCGAAATTCGTGAACACTGTGTGTTGCTGCTGTTTCAGGTCACAGAAGTCGTCAAGTGCGAACGTCACTCCCCGAGGCTTCTCACAATATTTGTGTTTACAGTGTGGAGCCGACATTTCAGAGCTTTCCTTGGGAAAAGCAGGTATGCTTGTCGAAATATCGACTACAGAGACACCTCGCGTTCAAAAATATTTCATATTTTGAAGCTTCCGCCTTTCCCTAAACTTGTGCTTTTTTTAAAGCTTTATGTACTTAGCCATGCATAAACGTCTGTTTTACGTACTTGCAGCTGATTCTGAAAGCGTTCTGCATTGACGTTGCTGTATAGGCAAGCCTTCTTTGCGCAAATAATGAAATGTGTAGTTCTTGTTTTCTTTCAGATTTGACTTCAAGCATTGCAGACAGCATGTTAAGTGACCATCCCAGGTGACTGTTTTTGTGCATGTATACACATGCATAAAAGCTAGTAATATGAAGCTAGTAATAGAGACAGTATTGAGTGTACATTTTGGCAGTGTGTTAACTTTTCTGTGAGGACGCTCTGCTTTCAGTGGGTTCTTTCAAAAGCTGGTGACTCTATTTCTAATTGTTTGCCGTATCATCTCCCGTCGCTTGATTTCTGTGTGGGACAGACCGATCGCTTCGTGTTCTTTGGCCAGTCTTAGCCCTTGCACCATTGAACGCCATATTCATCATGTGCAGTAGGCGATAACTAGTGTCAGCTTCCCGGATAGTCTTAATATTCGACGCTTTGCTCATTGTCATCGTGTGGCGCGAAGACAAACACAGAGGCACTGTGACAAACAACACAGGGGCTTGAGCTTTAGTTACGCTCCATATACGTTGCAACACGATGGGCGTGGTCAAAGGGTTCCAAAGCCTGAAAGCTGACGCCTTCAGAATTTTAAATAGTTATCGAAAATAAAGAGATTTAGTACTAAGCCCTAAAGAGGCCTATGTACGCGTAAGCCTTTGGGGGCCTCAGTGGTCTTGGATAAGACTGGAAGTGCAAAGAAACGCAAGAGCGTGTTTGTGTAAGCAGCTTGGGGTGCACGACACAATAATTCTCCAATAGCCATAACGATAACAGCGTTTCCATCCTAATTTCTGAATGTCAGCGCCGCTGTACTATGCTCGCACTACTCTGAGCATGGTCTGCATGTTCCCACTCATGTTGGGCGCGATTGTGCGTCTCCTTGTTTTTGTATTTGCGTCTTATCGGTATACAAAAATGAGCAGCAAGCACCAGCAAGTCTGAGAACAAGTCCTTCCGCAGAATAATCCACGTAATTGTTCGGCATAGAATTGTTGGCCATCTAGTGTTGACCATCTAGTTAGCATGCCCTACATTTACATCGCAGAAAAAGTGTCGTTAGAAAGATGGGCGTAGAAAGATAGACTCAATAAAGCTCATTTGTTGCTGCCTTGCACGGCACGGTCATTGTGTCGGCGTTCCGCTGACAGGTATTGTCCGGTCCGAGCGCTTGCCGGACCGGACAATACCTGTCGTTGGTCAGCAAAGCAAAGAGACTGGCGGGGGAGGAGGAAACGAGCCAGGGAGCGAGCGACACCAGTCCTCTCGTCGCGTGCACACGTGATATTTGATTTTTTTTTGTACAGTACACCAATTGCGCTACCGGGCAGTGCTGGCAACGCTCCTGTTTTTTGTTTTTTGTTTTTTGTGCTCGTGGTAGTGTCGCCTGCAAAGCAGTCCCATTTTATCGAGGATTCTCTGAGAAAATATACCTACTCTCTCCAAATTTTCTTATGTTTGAACTTTTTCCTAGATGTCATGGTCCTTCTCCTTCCCACAGCTATGAACCATCAAGTCATTGCCGAATTTCGGGGACATAATAAGTGCATGAGTACTGCTGAGAAAGATGCCGGTGACGTCATTCGTGTTGGAATGACTGTTTTTCCTCAGCCCCTCCGTCAGTTTGAGTCAACGGCTGTAATCAATTACCTGAAAACAAAGCCTAGTTCTATGTAATCATAGTATGTACAAAATATTTGCTTTGCCTTCAAAATCATGTTTGCTGCTTACCAGTTCTAGATATCGCAATGACGGGCAGTTTAGCATCGCTTTGGAAGTGTAGACAATAAATGATGAGTATGTTGTCACCCTTCGCATAATATGGTGAATGAAAAAAACGAAAGTTCCGATATCTCGATTAGTGGTATTGTAATTGCAGTTAAGTAACCAAGCACATTTTCAAGGCACTTTCAAACACTCAAAACGCCCCAGATTTGAGACGTCGCCAACCTCCGTGTTCTTTCGGCTTTGTTTTCCCCTCTTCCTTTCATAACGCGTAGGATGGCAAACCACGGGCTTTTATACCGGTAATCATCTTTGCTTTGCGCTCATTTCTACCATCCTTATGTATTTTGTTCGAACACCAAGTACAAATTTTCATGACGCTATGTCTTTCGCCGTTGCAGAGCCTCAAACCAATGGCTTCCGCATTGCAAGAGGATCCAAGTGTAACCAAATTTCAAAGAAAGTAGCAAACTGATTATAGTGTACGCTGGGAGTCCAATCGATTCATATTCATGCACGTAGAAATGCACGCAAAGGCTGGCAAAAAAAAAGTACACGGCACACAGCTATCGTGAGGTGCTGCATGCAATGAAAAAAAAAAAAGAAGCAGAGAAGGCTTTGCAAACCACCACAGTTGCAGTGCGATACATAAGACACAAAGAATGCGAGGAATTCAGTGCGAATGGGTTGAAGGACCTCCCCAGACGAAAACAAACAAACAAACAAACAAACAAACAAGCCAGGTGCTCAACTCTCATATCAAGATTGAGAAAAAAAAAACACTAAACGCACCAGAAAGTTAGTGCTGTCTCGCCGAATCGCGATAAATAAAAGGGGGCAAATAAGGAACGGTCTCGAGTGGAAAAGAAAAGAGCGACGTCACGGACTCCCCTGCTGAGTGCAGTCTTGGGGAGCAACGTGGCAACAGAAACGAGAAAAAAAGCCGAGGAAAACAATTAACAAAGAAAAAGACCATCTGCAATTAGAGAGATCCTTTTCGCGGATACAGAGTTCTTTCTGATCGGACCCTGGGGTTATATAGTTGCTACGTACAAGTAAGCATACATGGAACACTTCAAAGGAGCCACTATACCGGGACCGATCCCGGGAAGGAGCGAATAGTCGCCGGCAGTCGCGCTAGCCTCTATGGTCGGTCTCGACCGCCACGGATCGGTCACTTATCGCCGTCTCTGTTCTTCGATATTGTGTGTTATCTCTTTTCTCATTGGCGAGTTAGGCGACAATAATAAGAGATGGAGGAGCAGGAGCTGGTAACTCATATTTGTCGTGTTACTTCGTTCCGTTTGCGATACACGCGATTGAAAACAGCTTTTATAGTATGAGCCTCGTTGTCCCCGAATGAACAATTGGAAAGCGAATGCTCGGGGCAGCGTATAGAAGTAACGCACTGATTGCACTATAATCGCGGGAGCACCTGGTTCAGTGAAAAACAAGGAACTCTCATCTGCTTGAGGATGTAAATGTATGCAGCCAGAAATGTTTCGTTATCGCGTTACTTCTTCGACTGCGTAGATTACGGGCTAAATTAATTTGCCGCATTTTATTACGATGCGATCGCTTCGAAATATCGATTAAGTCGGCGCCGCTCACTGAACTTTGAGAGCCGTATAATTTAAGCCAGCTGATTAGAAAGGTCACTTTGCTAAGCTGTTGTTCCTTGAAGGCAGTCTTTGCAAATCAGCGAAACTGTCGGATTGGATCTATGTCATTCCATCCACCTTGCTGTTTCCATAAGTTTATTACTGCACGTAACTGAGCCCAATAAAGGCACATCACCCATAGCGCCTACCCCATGCGTAACGTTTGTTTATAGCGAAGCTGTGCACGGGGAGTTGAAAACAATATTTGTCCAATTAATGCGCGCGAAAACCACCAGCGCCTATGAGCCACAAAACAGGCTAAGGCCCACTTTTCACCAATGGTGCTCAGAAAACGAAGCGGTGCCCGGCCATAAGACATATGGGCCACAGAAATTGAGCGATTCTTACTGGTCAACACTGGCTCACTAAAAATGATGAAGGGAACAAATAGCTGGTGTATACGAGTGAAAATTTGTGACAGTCGTAACCCATAATTGATGAATATGTTAATGAACTGGTGGAATAAACCCAGTGATAAAGACAGGGGCCAAACTTTTCAACTTCGTTGGCTAACCGTCCGTCTTTGCGGAATACTTAAGTCATGCGTAAGCGATAATCTTGTGTCATGTCCTTGCACCCAGGCATCAAACACGCACATTAGTGTTGCCATTATACACTAATATGTTCCCCAAAATATCAATTTAGGTCACATTGCTACAAGTTTAGCCTATGTATGTGACTATGTATGATAACTGGAGATCAAACTAAAGCTAGTACGATGCCATCGAGGCTGCAAGTAATGTCAGTGTTGATCAAACTTCTTGAGCTACTAAACAGGCGGTGCTTGGCAGGTATAGCGTTACTGTGGAAATGGGACTGCCTGCTCTGTAAATGTCTTATATTGGAAGGATAATTGGGACCTGGCCGCCCAAAGGCTATCCGCTCGCTGCAAGAAAGCGCATCTCGCAGCCCGTCTCCATGTGCGTTCTTAACTCTACAATTCATTACCACAATTTGCAAATCTGTTCATTAGATCCTAAAGAAGTAATACCAAGCGCATTGTTAATGACCTGGCTAACATGCAGGTGAAACATGCGAAGGAACATAGGTGTGTAAGTCATCCTGCTAAATGTTGTCTTTTGTGAGTCAAAAAGAAAGCGAATTTCGCACAAAGAAATCTGTTTTGCGAGGTGTACAAGAGCCAGTAGGATTGGGCGTGTTGGTATAACATGATAAAGAGTGCTTACCAGCGCGAACGACAGGGCAGGAGGAGAAGGAGAAGAGATGACGTCCCCTCCTGCCCTGTCGTTTGCACTGGTAACCACTCTTTATCATGTACAAGAGTGCCATTGTAGTAGCATAGGCCTACATATACCGAATAGTACTCAGTCCATTTGCTACCTTCTATAACTGTACGTCGTAACAGCAGGATCAATTCCAATTATTATCACAGAGAATAACAGTCACTGCTACTGAAGGGTCGTGTGATGCCAAATCAAAACATGGTTAGCACCATGCACCATTTTGTTTAGATGCTAACCACCAAAATACAGTGGTGGTTAGCTCCACGACTATATTTTCTTTCACCTATAATGCATTTTCCAGCCCGTACATATATTCCAGAGCGTCGCATGCGATGCTGCAGTATATATTCTTTTCACTCGTTACTTGTCGAATACTTTGCATTCACAGTGACAGAGCTTCTAATCGTGTCGCCGTAGCCCTTTTCTGCTGTGCCCCTCTTGCTTTGCCATCCATACAAGAAACGACCCGAAAGATGAAAAGTAAAAGATGAAAAACAAAACTTCCAGAACGAGTTCCTGCCTAATTTGCCTGGGAATCCAAGCGTTTTCATTTTCAAGGGTCGTTTAACTCTTCGCCCGTCGATCCGCGGCCGGCCAAGTGGATAATTGGAAAGATCTCGATTTTCCTCCGCCGATTCATTCTTCTTCTTCGTTACGCTGTTGCTACGTACAGTCTCTGTCTCTTTGTGTCGCTTCCTAGAAAGAGTAATGCGCCCTCTCTCTTTCTCTGGAGAAAGAGAGAGTGATGGAGTGGCATTACAGGCATTTTTTATCATTCGAGACTTCCACCTTCGAAACTATCTAAAAGTGCCTTGAGAGTGATTGGCGCCACGTAACAACGCCAAGATCGCATCGTATGCCATAAGTTCCAAAGAGTGGCTTGACAACCTCCTTCTATTTTTAGTATGCACCAAACGGCTTGCTTTTCTAATTTATTTCTTTGGCTGCATAATTTAATGTACTCTTACTTATGAATACATCATCACAGCTCCATAAATAAAGAGATGACAAGAAAAGGAAGCGAGAGAGTCTTATATTTACCAGTAGCGCAAGCAGCTGGGGGTGTTGCTTCTCTTCCAGCACTTCCGGTCCCGCGAATGTCCAGCACAATTTCCTAGAAAAGAAAAAAAAAATAGTTTTTTTTCTGCTTCAGGTTAAATGTTATACCAGATACATACGACGTAGGATAATTACGTAAGGCAAGAGCCAATGAACTACCAGAAATATAATAAAAATTGAATAACTTAACTGAAAAGGGGAAAGCAGATTACCTTTATGAATGCCCGGTGGGAGTGGGAACGGGGGAGCCACACTATGAACACACAACAGCGCGGCACCTGACAAAGCAATTGTCAACGACGCCCCTCTTTTAATATGGCTCGCGAGATTCGCTTACGACAGAGCGCGAACCACAAAGTTAACCCAAGAAATACACCAGATAAGCGGAATATTCCTAATACGCAAATATTTACAACTGCTCAAAAGTGTATAGGCACTGCTCATTGACCAAGTTGCTGTGGTATCCCTGCTTCAACAGTACCATGTCCCTGGTTGGGATACAGTGTGCCAAGGTTGTGTATTGAAAGTCAGTTGGGTGTTAGAATGACAGAGCAAAGGAGGAGATCCCACAGTATTGCGGATAGCTGCATCATATTTCCTTCGGTCTATCGATACAAGAGCGAATGCCTATTTTCGTATTGCACTGTTTGGTAGTAAATTTTGATATTACTCTGTTATAGCATGCATGCACTGCACCCTCATTCTGCGCATACTTCAGAAAATATATGTATTTGGGTGATGGGCGCAAAGGTAATGTAGTGAAAGTTCTGGTGCTCTAACCTGCCTTGTCACAGCTTTTTTATTGTGTTTTTTTGCTCGTTCTGAGTTTGCGCCACGAAGCTTTCTTTAAGCGATCGTGCAGCTTTGGTTGTACGCTTAGCGATGTATGGTGGTTATAGTTCATCTTCTGGACGTTACAATAACGTATACCTCAAAACACAACGACCCCACGTTGGGCGCGTCTAACCTCATCAAGTCAGATGCGTCGAGGAAATTAATTAATTGACAAAATCAAATAATACTGCAATTATTTTGCACGTTTTGTAGTGACGGCCAATCCTACCTCTTATTTGAGCAAATCTAGCTAACGTTGGTGTAATGTAGCCTGTACTAAAAGCGCTGGCCAACGTAACCCTACTTTACGCAAAACCTGGGAAGAAGAGGGGTTCTGGGACGTTAAATCCCACATATCAATCAAAACCAGGTAAGATTATACTTAATATTCGATGGAGCCATGAAACGAACACCCAAGAATTCGCAG
Source organism: Rhipicephalus microplus (assembly GCF_043290135.1). Classification (NCBI taxonomy): domain Eukaryota; kingdom Metazoa; phylum Arthropoda; class Arachnida; order Ixodida; family Ixodidae; genus Rhipicephalus; species Rhipicephalus microplus. Next base: position 21,350,429 of record NC_134709.1, read on the forward strand.
TTTTCAGCTTGAAACATAAGTGAATGGTTTATTGTTCCAGTAAATATGTAGACAATGGAGTGTCAACGACAATTACGGTGCGAAATAAGCCCTTAAGGTCACCCGATTATAAACCCTGCAAGCGCTGGCGACAACCATTTTTTGATGGCATATATGACGTCATTTTTTGACTGGAGCGAAGTAGTCGCCTTCTATGAAAGTTTCAGACAATGGGAAGTCATTAAGTTTCAATGTGAAGCTGAACATATATGAGACAGCTCTACTGATTGACAGCTGAACGCGGAGTAAGGTTGTTCTCTGTAACGCACACGCTCGCACAACAACCACGGTGTTACGTCACGGATCACTAGTGCGCAGTTTCGCCCGACCCCCTCTTCTTTTGAATATTTGTAAATACGTGAACTGCTTCAGGTCGCGGGATGGAATCCCGGCTGCGGCGGCTGCATTTCCGATGGAGGCGGAAATGTTGTAGGCTTGTGTGCTCAGATTTGGGAGCACGTTAAAGAACCACAAGTGGTCGAAATTTCCGGAGCCCTCCACTACGGCGTCTCTCATAATCATATGGTGGTTTTGGGACGTTAAACCCCACATATCAGTCAAATTAACTGCTTGGCAAAATCCACTATACGTATGTATCTTTGTGCAGGTGCAAGGATTACCCCAAATAATACGTATTGTTATCGAAAGTGGGGTGTCATGGCTCTCAATGCATCGCTAGCCAGCTTTAGGCATATTCTAGCAAATGTCACGCAATGATAGACGACATGACTCAGCTGAAATATAGAAGCTAATTTTAGGGCATAACCGCCGTTCGGGCCACACTTGCGAACTTTAGCTGTAATTCTTATCCAACATCAGGCAACAATGGTTGACATAACTGCGAGTTTAGATAATCTCAGCCAATGTCGATCGTAACTTAGGCAACATCAAACAGCTGAAGTGAAGTTTAGCTGAATTTGTAAAACACGAGGCACGATTATTGCCCACGACCATCACTCGGTCACAGTGAGTCAATGCTAGCCGTTATTTATCCAACCAAAACCGAGCAGATGATTAAACCTCGTCACTGCAGCATATCGGTGGAGGAAGCACATGAAAGCCTTCAAAAAAAAGAGAGAAAAAAAATGTCTGACTAAGATTTGTACATAGCCGACATGAGACTACAATATTTCATGGCAAGTATAATTTGACCACTTCTATAAAAAAAGCAGATTGCAAAAAAAGTACACTGTCTAACTGCAAGTTGAGGCGGATAAACTAATTTCGATAAAACACAAAACCTCATTTAGCAGACTACGTCTGAACGTGGCGCCTTTCCGTTGGTGGCTTTCGCGCGCGAAGTAACGCTAGCGTTAAAAATAGTAATATAAAACACACTATGAAATCCAGTGGGCTGAAGTACGGCACAAGCGTAACTGTGAAAACTTGCCTCTTAAAACAACAAAAAAACAAAGGAAATACAACGATGGAAAGATAATTCCTTGATGCGTGCAGCTGTCTTGTGTATTTTTTCCCCTTTCATTTATATTGCGCGCTTCACGCACGAGGTGATGGATGAGCCACGAGGTCAGCGCCGATGCAGCGGTCTCCGCGAGACCTAGCTGTCAGACGGGATACATGTATTTAATTTCCATCCATTCAGGGCGCTGCGCTGCACTATCTCTGAAGGCGAACGCCTTCATATAGCGACCTCTTCACGCCACGCTGAACATGTCTGCATTTTGGGAACCACGTTGCTGTCAATCTGCGGAAGCGGGCTGCATTGTTGAGCGCTTGCAAGCCGTGACAGGAACACAATAAACGTTATTCAAACCTGAAACAGGCTTTCTGAAGCCTGCAGAAGCGTACGCACGTGACAAGAAAAAAGTTATAGGCAGCGCAGAAGATTACGCGTTCTGGAAATGGCAAAAGGCATCTGGTAAACAAAATTAAGAAAACTTCGCAGTACAAATTATATGGACACTCTCGACTGGATTTAGCCGCTGGCGTCGGTGTATATGTCATGCACCGTATATGTATACGTATCTATATATATATGAAAACCAAAGAAAGAAAAAAATCCAGAAAAAAAAATCTCCCGCGCGCGGAATTGAGCGTGGGACCTTGCCGTCGTGAATGCGAGGCGTTAACCACTGAGCTACCGAAAGGTATACCTTCTCTAACGTTCAAACGGCAAGCTATCTATATATATCACTTACCGCTGCTGGCGGGCATCTCGGGGAGGGGGGAGAGCTATCGTGTTTTCAGCATTATCAGTAAGGTGGGGCAATGCGCGCGCGGTGGCTCTCATCTCTGATGCGTACTTTGGCCCGTGGAGAGGAGGTGATTGTACGATCTCGCATGTGCCCTCATCTCCCGGTGGGGAGGAATATACATCTTGGCTGGCGTTGGGTTTGCACTGGAACGATTCTGTTGTAGTGACGGGGCGCACAAAGGTCACTGCAATCGTTGCACAGCCTCCGTTTGCGAAAAGGGTGCGCTTTCCATGCACAGTGAAGTAACAATTGAGACACTTATTCGCGTGCATCTGCACCTGTGAGTACGTTTCGTGAGTCATTTGCGCGTGAGAAACGAGGGGTACGTTTCGATCTGCTTGCCATTCTGCGCGTGACCTTCCAATTTGTTGCTATCGCGTTCATTGCTGCGCCTTTGCGGCAAAGCTGTGACGTGCGGCAAAGCTGTGACGTTTTTTTTTTCTAACGCATCAAGGTACAACAAGTAACCTCCCTAGTTTAGGTTTATGTATGCAGTAATAGGCTAGTGCATAGCTATGCATGACAGCTTTACTTGTAAGTAATTATTGGGGAACGTAAATGGAGGATATTCTAAATAAAGTAGTGCTCGAATATCATATAGGCACAGCTAACTGAAAACACAGAAAAGAACAAAAAAATCACAGTTGTGCGCACTGAGGTTGACGTAAGGAATGCAGTAGCGGAAAATTGTAATATTGTACGAAGTAAGGTGTACAGCTAGCGTTTTTGTACCGTATGTACATGTGATGACCTCACCATAGATGTAACTTCACAAGCACATCACAGGGACCTCACTGTAATGTCATGTGACGCCGTCGAGTATTGAATTTTTTTTAGTAACTTCAGCTGACGGGCACTTTTTGTGTTTTATGAGCCATCTAAGCACTAGCCCTAAAACTTGCTTTCAAGAATGTCAAAACTATTTCTCTTAGATATATTATGATGCTTGAGGCTCGTGTATTAAGATTTAGGTGCACGTTAGAGAGTCCCAGGTGCTTCAAATTTCCGGGACCCTCTGCTATGAAGTCTCTCATAATGATATCGTGCTTCGTCTGCGGATATTACACTCTAACAAGGTTCATTATAATCGCTTTACTCTAAAATATACTACGACAAACTTAAGGGGAAAATGACCATCCCTAGAAATGTTGCCCTTTTTCTTTCTCTCTCTTTCGGTAATCCACTAATGGCAATTTCAGGATCTTCAGCTGAGAAGCTGTAGGCATACTTCGTCTGGTGAGTGTTCAGTATTGATTTCCGATGAATCGTTGCAGAGCGCACTGTGTTTGAATAAATAAAAAAATAATGCTGTCATTTACTTTCGTGTGTGCTATTAAAAAGCCATTACTCGGTTAGAACACTTCGTCCTGGTCACTCTTTTTTTTTCTTCCTTCTGTTATGTTCAGCCGACTCTCCCCGAGACCTAGGACGCGGTAATGACAGACGGATTGGGGCCTACAGCCCATCTGTGGTAATGACGTATCGATGGTTTCCAGCAACATGCTCATCGCAGTCACGTTATATCTATTTGCTCACAGAATATTGGAGAAGAAAAGAAAATAATTGTTGCATTCTTGTCACGAGTAGATTTCGATGGTGTTATCCCTAAATTCCGGGATTGATCTCTTCATCGCTGTGTATTCACAATATCAGCAACAAAAAAAAAGTTACAGCTTTGCCGCAAAGGCGAAGCAATGAACGCGATAGCAACAAATTGGAAAGTCATGCGCAGAATGGCGAATAGATCGAAACGTGCCTCGCGTTTCTCACGCACAAATCACGCACGAAACGTACTCAAGATGAACGCGAATAAGCTTCTCAGTTGTTAGTTCCCGGCGTCTGAAAAGCACACCCTTTTCGCAAACGGAGGCTGTGTAACGATTGCAGTGACTTAGAAGTGTGGCGGTTTGAGCCAGTTGAAAGGGACAAGAAGTTTTCTGTTTGGTTTCCTTTTAGATTTTCCTTTGCCTTTTTCTTTGTTTTTGTGTTTTTCTTACTCTTGCATTGCTCTTTGTGTCACATGGTTTTTGTCGCATGGTTAACTATCTCCACTGTATGTTTTCGCGCTCTGCGCAAGAAACTCACTTGGAATAGCGCTCGCGTCCTTCTTGTCCTTTTGTCGTCATTTTGTTGTTGCGCATAACTATCATCTGATCGTAGTGACCATTGTGTGCCCCGTAACTGCAACAGAATCATTCCAATCAAGCCCAACGCCAGCCAAGACGTACGATCCTCTCCGCCGGCAGACAAGCCGAACTCCATCGGACTCACGCTCACGAAAATTTTCTTAAACAGGACTCAATCGGACTCAGGCTCATGAAAATATCACTCACCCGGACTCACTTAGACTAATGGTTCGATCTGAGTCTGAGCGAGTCTGATTCAGTTTACTCATAAGTGTGTTTGCCGACCTATGCGTATATGACTCTCTTAAAGGGACACGTTAACCCTTTTTCGTGTGCCGTGACTCTCCGATGAGAGTAATCATTTCCGAGGAGATTAAACCCCGTGGCAAAAATAATTAAAAAATTTTGTCTCTTTTTTTTCTTCTCCTCATGTGACAGCTCATTCCCAATGCAGGGGATCGGCCGAGGTCATAGTTGAACTTTTTTCTGTATTTAGTTTATTACTCCTATAAGCAAAATAACTAATATCACGAACTTAAGTACAAATTATTGGTAAGAAAATATTGTTTTTTCTGTTCTTACTTCATTTTTCTCTCTTTATTGTATGTGTTTTTTTTCTATCTCGTTCTTTCTAGGTCTTTCTTATTATCTCTCTAGCCCGTTCTTTCTCACCCTTCCTGTCTTTGCTCCGTTTTTACCTTTTTCGTGTCTTTCTTTGTTTTTTAGGTCTCGCGCCCCTTGAACCGATCGCCCCTTGAATCCAAATCTCTTGGGTTCAATTCCTACTCTGACCGAACATTTTTATCGTTTATATTATTGGCATCGTTCTCAATTTTCGGTCACGCATAAGATGATTTCTTTCTCACAACCAACGATGCAGACGCCTACACCGACGTTGGAATATTTCGAAACGAGCTATTTAACGTTCTCGCGTTAAAATCTGTGACGTCATGGTAGGCTAGTGCACGAACGAGAAGATGTCGTCGCTATTTTCACTTTATTTTTTTTTTTGTGCGTGGTTTCGCTTTCTTAAAACCTCCTTCCGGCAAGAGCGGTGCCTTTCTCTCGCGAAGGGGTAATTCAGGAGCACAAAGGATTGTTTTTTTTTGTGTGTGTCTCTCAAAAGTGCAGAGTTTAGTTAAAAGCATAAGGCGTACTTACGTGTATTACATTCGTCACCTCAGCTTGATGCCGGTCATGAGCAAACTTGACTTGAGCGCTACGATAGATTGCAAGCAAACCAGTATAATTATGATGGCAGCATACTGTGTAATGTCTTGCGTCGATCAATGTTACATGCAAGGCTTAATCTTATTGAGACTTCGCGTTCCCCAGACCTAAAATCACCTTTTTCTTTATAAGGAGTGTATTTCTGCTCCTCACGAGACGGCTTTACGCTCTTCCATAGTAGAGTACCTAGTACTCTAAATCGTTACACCCTCTTTTTCTAAACACACGACTCTATGCTCTCCCATAGTAGAGTACCAAGTACTCAAAATCGTTAACCACTTTTTCTAAGCAAACAGGGCTTTCAGGGACGGCTCAACGCTCTCCCATAGTTGAGTACGAAGTTCTCAAAATCGTAAACCATTTTTTTTTCTAAACACACGAACTCGCGTCATCTGGTCTCACCAAGTGGGCCTCACCGGCCCGCGGGACAGTTTTAGGCTCTCCCATTGTAGAGTACCAAGTACTCTAAATCGGTAACCTTTTTTTCTAAACACACGTTGCTGTCGCGGCTTCCATCTTGTCCCTCCGCACATTAAGGCGCGTTTTCAATAACGATGATACGCTTGTGCAGACACTCGCACGTTACCACATCTGTCCATCACTACGCGTTTCAGTGCGCGATGGTCCTATGAACTAACATAATAGAAAGTTGGGCGAGTTGGTGTATGAACTGGGGTCCGCGGCCCACTCTTTTGCCAACTGTGTATCGTGCCCTGATGGCCTTCCATCCCCGTCTAAAAACTACATGATCTGGGATCGACGTAGGTGAAGCGAAAGTGGTGAACACAATGTCATGGGAGTTAATTTCATAGGACCGAGTTAACATTATTAAAGTGTAATCTCTAAACAATTCATTTTTTAACTCTTTCCTTCAGTAAACGAATTAGTTTTATAACCACCCGGAATGGGTTGCGCCAAAATGTTGAAGAACTAAGCAACCAGTGTCATTTTCTTTCTCATTCAAACAGTGTTTTTTAATCGCCTCATGTATCACTCAGACGATGATGATGATTATGATGATGATGATGATGATGATGATGATAATGATGATGATGCTCCTTGGATCATTGGCACCTACCCACTCTGGACGATCGGCCATGAGTCGGGCGGATCATGCATACTTAATTTATGATTACTATTTAGTAAGAGCAAAAATAATTTTGAGGTCATTTTTGTAATGTAACGTTAATTATGAATAATTGTAAATTTAAGTCGTATTATTTTATGTAATCTTCCAGAGACTGAAGATCTTTTGACTAGGAAGCCTCAATTAGGAATTGTTAGTAGTTGATACACCTACCAAATCTATTCGAGTCGCATATATACTTTTCGACAGCTTTGAAAATATTCCTGTCCGAGTGCCCCAGCGCAAACGCCCCAAATGATAGCAGAACGGCTGACGTAACTGGTAGACCACTCAGATGACTCGCGGAACAGGCCATATGAAGACGAGGGGGAAGACGATGTTGAAGTACGTGAACGCTGGTATGAGCTACCGCGGAAAAGAATTTAACCTTGCTGCGTTTCTCCTCATGGCTGGTAAGAATGCGGTGCACGCAAGACTTGGGGTTCATTTTAAATGAGCCACAAAGTATTTTGGAAGTGACGTGGTCATCTTGTGATTACTAAGGGGCATCTTGGAGACAAACGGGTGCCGGGGCTATAAATATCTGTTGTAGGAGTGACATTATCGAAGATTGTCACATACCTTACTTAGCTGAAAAAAAGGTGACGATGGGCATCATTCAAGAAATGATTTGAATCGTTCTTGTACTACGTACGGGAATGGAAGGCTCAATTTGTATTTTTGTGTTCACTTGTATTAATAAATCACGAACAAAAAAAGATATGGACGTTTCTATGACAACCTGAAGTTAGCTGCTTATATGCTGCCTTCGTATTGTGTTGTGCCGGAGGCCACACGCAGAAAACGAGCAACTGTTTTTTTTTTTGTGCTCCATACACATGTAACAACGCTATACAACCACGTGCGACCATTCAATTATTTGTTTGATATTTTTTACTCACTGTATAAGTGTTATTTGCTTCATGAGTTCTGTGTATGTTTTGTTTTCAGAATGTGTCATGGTACACGTGTCATGACACATTATGCCACGACAATAGTGTGCAGATGCTGCCAGACTGCGCTGCCGCATTTTCGGTTGTGGGTTCACATTTTGAATCTTGGTTGTGAACTTGGCTGTGGATTTTGATTTGTACATATTACGTCTGTATGTTTATGTTGAGGAAATCGAATTCAATAAAAGAACCCGCTTTCCGTTCTAGTGTTCGTGGTCGAAGGCCTCGAACTGGAAAACCTGGAGCAAGAGATCGCGGCCCTACGTCCTGGCCTAATCACGTGCAGCAGCGGCGGCAGCTCCATGGGACCCGCGCAAATGCTGCGAGCGGAGGTGGAGAGTGACGTGCAGGTTTGTCCACGTAGTCTTTTAGAGACGATTGTCTTTCTTGGGATACCTAATGTAGAAATTTTTGTCTGCCTGTCTGTCACGCGAAACGATTCAGCCACCCGGCCAAATTTTAGGCAGTTACACTTATACGCAAGTTAAAGTACCCCAGGTGGTCGAAATTTCCAGAGCCCTCCACGATACGGCGTCTCTCATATTTATATGTGGTTTTGAAACGATAAACCCCACATATTATCTGTACAACAATTGGGGGGCCCTTAAGCTTCGTTTTTAAGGGGTGAACGCGATAGCGAAAGGCGGACCCTAGTGCACAATGTTGTAGGCCCGTGTGCTCAGATTTGGGTGCACGTTAAAGAACCCCAGGTGGCCTAAATTTCCGGAGCCCTTCACTACGGCGTCTCTCATAATCATATAGTGGTTTTGGGACGTTAAACCCCACATATCAATCAAATCAACCCTAGTGCACTCTTCTACCGCTAAGTGCATACTTATTAATACGTTTTGTTACATACACACGCACGCACACAAAAACGCACACAGCAGATTGGACCTGCGCGCGCTATTATCGCCAAACGGGCTCGTGTTCGTGGTGGCACCTGTCGAACAAAATGCGTTAAAGGTCCCCTGAAACACTTTTTCAAGTAAGCATGGAATGAATTCTCTAGGAGAGTTTATTTCCTCATGAATCCAACGCCGCAAAAATGTTAAGAATCCATCCAGTGCGAGTGGAGTTACAGAAGTTCGTCGCATGCTGCAATTGCATTTTCTCTTCTCTCGTATCGATGAAAGCGCTGGAAGCTAAGCTGGGAGGGGTGGCAGCGCAAAGAAACTATCACGCCTCGTGACCTTGAGAACTTTTTTTTTTCTTCGAATGCGCGGCTTTGTCAGTGTTATCACGCGTGCACGCGTGGACAAGTGGCGACCTCCCGCGGCCATCTCGGTAACCTAATTTTTCGGTCCCAGACGCACAGACGATTTTTCGCTCACAACCAACGGGGCCGACGCCGGCGGCGGGTTTTCTGCGACACGAGTTTTTTTAACGCTGTCGCGTTAAAATGCTCTCTTTAACTACGAACGACACTGAGCCATTTTATCTCAGTCTCGATTCAAGTTTCCCAACACGTTTGTATAGAGAATCGTCGTTCGCCTGCTCCATTTCGACAGCGCATTTGTCCATCTTTGCCATAAATCGAAACTTTTCAATTACTGGGCTGATCGCTTCGCCGCAGAGCGTGTGAGAGACGGGATTGTTGTTGTCAAGAGATCGCTTGCTGCGAGAACTTCGGCCGGTTCACTATGACCGGTAATTTACGTGGTACTAAGTAGTCTGTGCTTTTGTGTGGGACAGCGTGAATACGGAGTTTGCATGAAGTTCCATACCTGCATTTTAGAAGTCTCTCATTGATCTGTGAGAAAAGAATGCGAGAAATTTTCCGATCTAGGGTGTCGGAAACAGCAGCACCAGTTTCAAGTATGCCGAACGGGCCTGTCAATTTGACTATGGCCACTGAGAAGCACTTTGCGTTGGGATGTAATGCCTAATGTGCCAATCCGGCTGTGAAGTGTTCGGGCTTAAATGATGGGTAAACAATATCAAACATTGCTCCTCTGTCATGCATAATCTTGCAACTGAAGTTGTTCACAGTCATGTTATAAGCGTAAGCATGTTATAAGCGTTAGCATATTGACTGGCACTGTTGCGTGACGCCACCCAACTTCAATGTGGCCTGGTCGCTGGCATTAGTACCAGACTAACGGCCACTTGCCTTTTTATTCTGAACTTCTCGGTTCACTCGGGCTCACTGCATGCCTCTGGGTGCGAAAGCAGGCTGATTTCCCACGAGTTTCCTTCGTTCCTTTCTCGAACATTTTGAACGCCCTTGATGGTATATTTATTGTTTTTTTCCAAACTGTCCATTCTGTGGCAACAGTACTCGTCAGCAAGACTAGCAGCAGTTCGCAATGTCTCGACGTTTTGCCAGTCCTGAATCCACCGGCGCGTGTGCTCCGAAATAGAGGCATGAAACTTCTCTAGCGCGAACAGTTCAAGCATAAGCTGACTTTTCCTAGTATGCCTCATCGTGGTGGTATAGTGGCTAAGGCACTCGACGGCTGACCCACACGTCGCGGGATTTAATCCCGGTTTCGGCGACTGCATTTTCGATGGAGGAAGAAATGCTGTAGGCCCGTGCACTCAGATTTCGGTGCACTTTAAAGAACCCTAGGTGGTCGAAGTTTATGGAACCTTCCACTATACGGCATCTCCCATAATGATGTGGTAAATTCGGGACAATAAACCCCACATATCAATCGATTGTCCTGGTATGCATTGGCGCTCTTGAGAAATTCCTCTAAAAAGCTCGTGGATTTGTAGGCAAATTCTGACTCCCCTTGGCCCCGCCTCATGTTACGAAATTTCAGCTGAGGCGAAGGTACTGCTTCTCAACAGAAGCCTTGAGGATGAAGCTTCACTTTATCGTGATCACGCACATCTTCATCTGGATTTCTCGCGATCACGTCGGCCACCTCATTCGGAAGCCCCGCCGCGGTGGTCTAGTGGCTAAGGTACTCTGCTGCTGACCCGCAGGTCGCGGGTTCGAATCCCGGCTGTGGCGGCTGCATTTACGAAGGAGGCGGAAATGTTGTAGGCCCATGTCCTCAGATTTTGATGCACGTTAAAGAACCCCAGGTAGTTGAAATTTCGGAGCCCCCCCACTACGGCGTCTCTCATAATCATATGGTAGTTTTGCGACGTTAAACCGCACATATCAATCAAATCATCACCTCATTCGGAAGTAATGTGAGCAGGCGTGGCGACGAAGTGTGTTTTGTAAGGTCTGCCCTAGCACGCGTTCTATAAAACTTGACGAGATGAAAAGAAATGTCACTTGCCTGCCTTGAAAGATTGCACGTATCCGGTAATGTCAAAACTGTCGTTGCGGTAAAGGTTTATGCAGCTGTACGTCTTCTAGTTTCAGTTATACTTCTCATTTTTTAAGTTATTCGGAGACTGGCTTCCAACACTCCTCTATGTCATTTGCTTCACATTTGGATATTCCTTTGTTAATTTCTGGCATCCGCATCGATTTTCGTACTGGAATGCCGAGCTCTTCGGCTTGCGACGCTATAGGCTGAATTTCGTTAATGATATGAGGATCATGACTGCTGTTAACATGGGCCACTCAAATATCGACCGTTAGAACTTAGCAAAGTAAATTATAATCTGGGCGTCAGGGCATGAGGGTATCGCCGGTAAGCCGTTTGCGGATGAGGTGGCACGAGGATTCACAAATCACCCAGCTTCCTTGCACACTGCAGTGGGGGCCCCAATGCCCCTAGACCCTACTTATGCTAGAATTCTTCAGTACTGCAGTGATAATAGACAGCTATTTCCAGGACCAGCTAGAAACCTCGCTGTAATGAAATCTGTGGATTACGCCGGCTTCAGAAAAACTCATACAGCAACTCACAGAGGCTACATGCATTCTACCCCACAGTATACAAAGACACAGGTCTGTGGTGTGGGACCACACGTACTCTGTTTCAAGCCGCATGTTAGCGTACAAAACACCGTAACGTGAAGAGCACAGTGAAACAATGTGAGGCACTGCTGTACAGCTCGGCTTTTGAGGATCAGCTTTGGCATGTACAATAGGTAGAGGGGGTGGCGAAGACCAGCATAGCCCTGAAATAAGGGCTCGACTATTTACAATGATCCATGTTATTCTAAAACAAAGTTTTCTCTTTCTGTCTCAACCACAAAGAACCTCGACTATACCTAGTAAATTCTTATAATGCTCTAAATGAAGTACAAAAACAGCCGTGCTCTCACCGAACCGGATGTCAAGGCAGCCCGAAGCGTGCGCTCCCTACAACTGCCACCACTGCCACCGGATGTTACGTATTCGGCGGCTGGATGACCATCGGCCCAAGGAAGAAGCGATGCACGCAGTGCCAGGAAGACAAATCCCTGTCTACTCATCGCGTGACGCAATTTCGAGTGCTACGCAGCCAATCAGAGGATGACAGGAAAGAAATAGCAAGATAACACCGCAGCGGGGCGATCTTATCTGATGGCTCCAACGTAGAATACGGCAAGGAGAGCGAACGTTACAGTTTCGTTTTATCTATACGAAATTGTGTTTTACGATAAATTTTTTCAACTTTCCAGACTGGATGTACACTGTCCGTTTTTCGTGAAAAAAAAAAAAAAACGCGCGACTGGCCGACTTGCGCTCCACGGCTGCCTACAGCGCTTTCAGTCGACAGATAAAGAAAGCGTGTAATCATGGCCGTTGGATAGGCGCTGCTCAATTGCGCTACAGCTCCGGTTTCGCAGTGGGTGATGCCGTCAAAACCGGACTCCCTTTCTTTATCTGTTACCTGATGGAGCTGTAGGCAGCCGTGTCAGTGAGCAGGCCATGCGCTCACGTGTTCCCTTTCAAAAAAAAAAAAAGAAAATGGAACAGAGTGTGATGCGCGCTCAGCAGAGGAAAAAGCTGTGCCATAACCGAATGAACAATTATACAGGGTCTCTTGGTATTTGCTGCAAAATTTCCACCAGCCAACTCAAATTACGGTCCCTTTCCGTGTCTTCTTCACGAAATACACGTTATAGGTTGTCACCTTTCACCATGCATGTGAGGTTCCAGTAATCTTGGATTATGCAGCGCTCACGTGGACGGGGACGAAACTTAGAAAAGCGGAAGAATTTTCCTAGTCTAATGCCGTCGATTGTTAGTGTACTGATGTGTCATAACACGGTAATTATACAGTTATATGTTTATAGCGTTCCTTCATAAAGCAACGCCGTTCAGGGACTGAATTCACGAAGCCGTTCGTCAGTGAGTTGTATCAGTGGTCATCACGGCCTTCATAAATGATATGGGGAGCACCAGCAGTATATCAAAATTTTACGAATCAATATCAAAGCAAAGTGTAGCTCACAAAGGCGTAATTACAGATATATTGCCTACAAAATACTTGTAGACACAGAATACTTCACTAGTAGCTGGTCTAGAATAGAAAGTACATAGCGTACACACTCTTAATAAAAGGCAGTGCTACTTACTAACTTTGAGTTAGTAAAGTGCTGTCACAACATTCGCTGCCTAAGTAGTAACTGCAGGTAGTAGACCACATACGTTTACTACCTCTGCTATGCTTCTGAGGTATAAATGCGTGTGGTCTGCTACCTGCAGTTACAGCTTAGATAGTGAATGTTCTGACAGCACTTTACTACCTCAAATGTTAATGAGTAGCACTACCTTTTATTAAGAGTTTTATAAGTTCTTTATGTTTTACATAAAAAAGTTTTGTTGATGTAGTAGTTTGTGTACGAAGGGAAATGATGTCGATATTCACGAGGCAAGAAAAGGTGTTCTCAAGCAAAGGTGAAGTTACTCTTAGCTTTTATTTCTAGAGGAACAGTGTTAATCATTACAGCTCTGGGAAATTTCAGTGATTGTGACTGGGAAACATTAGTACAGCGGGGAAGGTTTAACGATACGCGACTTGCTCAACAACGCTTGCGTAAATTATTTTCCCGAGTACCGAGCCCATCTCTTGATGCCCCCAGGTGTGCTGCCTGCGCGAAGATCTCTTGGAGCGCGTGGACGAAGTTGTGGTTCCGTCCTCCAACGCCACTTCCGAAACTCTCACCAGGGTGGCGCTGTTCGACAATATGGCCGCCCAGCCAGACGGTCGCTACGCCTGCGTCGCAATGCTACGAAATCGTACGGCGGCCGCCGCGGCCCAGTCTAACGGCAGCAGTGGCGCAGTGACCATTGTTGGAAGTGAGTGACGTCGGCAGCAGAAACAGACCGATAAATATGTACATTCTACACATATGCTGTTTAGTTCATGTTAACTCAGCTTTAAATGGACTGAAAACTCGCGAGAATGCGTAATTAAATTCTGGTAGAAATTTAAAAAATTGTCAATTTGCTGACTAACTCATGCAATATTTTTCAGATTTATAATACTAATTGTTGCTCTGATTAAACGCCATAAAACTTCTATAATATTACGAAGGACTCCACAATGGAGGGCTCCAGAAATTCGGACCACCTAGGATTAATTAACGTGCGCCTAAATTTGTGTACACAGGACTCAAGCGTTTTCGCACCCATCAAAAATGCGGCCGCCATGGCCGGGATTTCATGTCGCGACCTTCACAACAGCAGTCCAGGCAGAATCGTAACCATTGGATTACCGTGGCGGATTTCTTCGCGATTTGAGCAGGATGCGTTTTAAAATTACATTTAAGGGTCGCAACAAACCTTGTTATGTTGCAAATTATCTACCGTCGCCTGCTATAGGCCATATTCACGGATCGTGCGGATGTTACCGAATAAGCGTGTTTTATGCCACTGCCAACTAAAATCATATAAAAATTAACCATAACTAACCATAACAACGACATACCCGCACAGCCTGCAGCGGAAGATCCTTGATGCTGCATCGGGTTGTTCCGTCAACTGTGCTCGGAAACTAGTAATCACATTTACATTACCTGCATTGTTATCCACGTCATTTTCTTCATGGTCTGCCTATAATACCTGATGCGCTTTAACATCTCTAAACTTTGCTGCTTGCGAGGCAAAATGAGTTGACGCTGATAAACGACGCTGCCATCGTGGCAAGTATACAGTGGAGCCTGTCCAGCCGCAGCGCACAAAGTGTTACCGCTTTCACGCTCACATGCCACTCCTTGAAGCATGTGTTTTGTACACGACTTCACAGTCTCTGCAAACCAAAAAATTTTATTATAAATCTTTCACAATATTTTACGCGTTACCATTCCACAGTTAATCAGGACATAACATGGTGAATTTTTCGTCGGAATAAAGAAAACAGGTGCCATCAAAATTGGTTGTCGGTCTCTTTGAACTCATCCCGGTGCTGGGATAGTCCACCCGCCAATTGCTTCTCTTACTACTCGTATGCCAGCCGTCCTTCCGGCCTGTGTGGATGGCTGGCGCTGCAACTCAGCCGTTGCTGGCGACAAGTGCACCACGGTCTGTCGCTGTACGTATGGAATGCACGCCGTAGAAGGCATTTGGAGGTGCACCGATTCGTCCGGTACGTTCCCATGTTACAACATCTTTACGCTGTTGCTATTATCATTTTTTCATTAATAACGTTTGCGGAAAACTGCTCAATTTGAAACAAAAGAAAAATTTCATGGGGCAAAATTCACAAGAGCATGTGTTAATGTTCCGTAATGTGTTCTGTAATATTTTCTCTGGTTGCCTAGACCTGAAAGTGTCTTCTTAGCAATGCTACGAGTCGTCCGAGTTGGAATGGATTCATATCGACATTATTTACAAGCGCTTTTCAAGAAACGTTAGGTTTCTTGAAAATTGTCCGTCCCTGTGTTGCTATTTTTCGTCGCCATGTTCTCCAGCAAATATTGTCGCGACGCCTTCTGAGTTCATGGCATTCATTGTGAAAAAAAAAGTATTGTTATCGCTATTAATTTCTCAACTTCTCAATTAAATTTTTGTTGTTCGTTGCCATCACTACTGAAGATCATTATGCCATCAAAAAATGTAATGTTGCTAGGTATTGTGCGCGTTAATTTTCATTCCTTTTTGTTCCCAATTCGTTCGTTTGAAAAACTGGCTTGGGCGAAATTCTAGCCACGCATTGGAGAAATTGCATCTCTTCAATTGAAAGATTTTTGGATCGTGATATTGTGGCTCATGTCGAAATGGTAGCTGTGTATACTTTGTATGGGTTAGCGAGGGTATCGCAGTCATTAACAATGGTAATTACATGCTCGGTTACTTACGATGTAATTTTTTCAAAGCACCTCCTTCCGTGTATCTAAAACTAAAACTGTCTCCTGTTTAATCACACAAGAACGTTGCCGTGAGTGTATTGTTACTGTTCATGGTGGCTTTCGCTGCATGTTTTCATTAGCAGAATGAACTTGTATTTCTTTACTCTAGTATGTTACAAATAAAAACAGTTGTATGTAATAAAATACTTCATTGGTATCACCAATTATTGCAGTATTTTTTGCATAGCGTTTCCGCTCGTGTGTGTGTTCTTTTTTCGTTTTGTTTTGGATGACTTCGATAGTGTCACATTTTGTGCATGTTTTGCACTTTGTATTTGATAATTCTGTACAGAGGGTCCCGGTACAGTCTCCTGACCTTGGGACCCTCTTCTTTATATCCTTCACGCTGTAACAACGCTGTGCAAAAGTAAAGTTTGATTTGGTTTGGTCTGATTTGATTTGAGTATGCATCTGTCACGTGGGATCCCAGGCAAGCTGAGCTTATCACCCCCCTTGAGCAAGTACAAAATAACTCTACTAGATTCATCCTCTCTGACTACAACCGACCTTCCAGAATAACCTCCATGAAAAATATTTTATTCCATTGGTTCACCGCGGCACAAAGTCACCCGTCTTTCGCTATTTGATGAAATTTTCTGCCATCCAACAGGTAATAATGGCCTCATACAACAGTCTCATTACATTTCCAAGCGCGCTGGTTATCGTAATACGCTAGGAACTGCACCATGTCATATTAAGCTTTTCTTTCAGTCGTTTATTCGGCGTGCATCTCAGGATTAGAACCATCTTCCCAGAAATTTCGTAACCATAACTTACTGAAGACTTTGCCACGAAACTGTAGATAATATTGTATCACCAGGAGAATCTGTTAGCTGTACTCATTACTCTTGTTTGTTTATTTTAACTAATTTTGTTCAAATAACTTCTATTATTCGCATAATCTGGAGATGTTGTGTTACCTGGATTCGTTGCAGTGCTTTATTTTTGTATATCATGTATTTTATCCGCTACCCCTTTCCATGTCATTTGCTCTGACAATATCTTAATTAAAAAATATATATTGTTTAGTAGGGCTCCCATCGAATGTGCCGAAGACAATGTAAAGATTATTAGCGTGCCAAAGTTGAAACATATGTGATTTGTAGCGGTCGCTCTTAGATTATGCACAAGATTATCTTTTCCTAGGTCATCTACTAACAGGCGAGCCTACTTGAAGTAGTGGAAAAGCCAACATTGACAGAACGACTCAGCAAGGCTATCGCTAAAGTTAACCTTTTGGTTTGTTTCCTTCCAGCCCCTTCCAGGCTGGAGCTCGAAGTCCTTGACGAATTCGGTAGCCACTACGAAGACGGAGACCGTGTTCTGGTTGTGTCGCGTGACACCTTGATCCTCCACTACCGCTACGCAGTGAGCGCTGACGCAACTTTTCTGGAACAGGTGAATCCTCGGTTTTTAGAAGCAGGTTCGGTGTAATGGTTCTACAAACATACCAAGAGCACCATTCTCTTGTACATTCACATGTAGTGTGCGCATGCGCAAACACTAGTCAAGTGTTTGTAGTGAGTGAGTTCAAAAAGGAAGGGTGGTGGGGATTCAAATGCGTGAATAAACTAATATTTTTGTTCTATATTTTCATAGAATAACTGATCCGGTTAGAATTAAAAAGAAATCGTAAACGCCCTCAATCTTTTGCCTAATTGCCTAGTTGTGGCTCGCACGTCGGCATTCGCGTCATGGTGTAGTACTCTTTGGGTTAACCTAGTGTTTCGCATCATGCTGCAGCGGATCTTCGAGGCCACGTGGAAAAAAAAAAGCGTGAAATTTAAATCCACTCGCACAGGTGGTGCGACAATCCCAGCTCGTGGTGTTTATATTTCTCGTCCGTGTTTGTGTTGAGCAGTCAGTTAGAGATCCGGAACTGCTCACAAGAAAAACGTCTGCCCTTTCTTTGAAATCGTTCGATGAATTTTGCTTAGTTAGCTTGCCCATTTGCTGTAACTTACCGTAAAGTTATACCCCAATATCTAATCTAATGTACTCAGTCCAACAGCTAACTTGAACCACAACTATCACCCGCAGGTAGCGGGATCCAATCCCGGCTGCGGCGGCTGCATTTCCGATGGAGGCGGAAATGTTGTAGGCCCGTGTGCTCAGATTTGGGTGCACGTTAAAGGACCCCAGGTGGTCAAAATTTCTGGAGCCCTCCACTACAACGTCTCTCGTAATCATATGGTGGTTTTGGGACGTTAAACCATACATATCAATCAATCAATCAATCAATCAATCGAACCACAACTATCACTTTGATAACAAATTGACCATGTCAATTTCATTTCCCGGCTATTCAAAAAGAATGAAACAAGTGCTCAGTATGTAGTGCTCGCGAAAGGAGCCCACACACAGTGCTTGCTGAGTTTGTGCAAGTTATCTGTGAGAGAGACAGTTATAGCCATGGTCGAAGCGGACATTTTTTTCTTAACATGTAGCAAAGTGTTTTAGCACATGAATTGTCAGCGCATGAGTCACACACCGCGTGTTCAAAGGCGCTGCTAGACGCATTGCCGCGCAGTGAAGCAGGCTTTCTGAAGACGTTCAGCGCGCGAAAGGTACGCATCCCTCAAATCGTTGTCCGCGTCTCACACGCGCTGACTGCAGGTTTCGGGAGAGGAGCCCTGGAGGCGCACTGTGATATACTCCTCCAACTCCACTATTCGTCGTCACGAAGGAACGCTCGTCCTGTGGCAGGTGACGCGGCCGCTGGCAGTGTTCGTCCAGGTGGCGCTGCACAGCCGGCCACCTCGGGCCAAGTCTGTGATGCTGAACCTCGCCGTGGTTCGTAAGTGGCACTTGCACCACATACGGCCGAAGTTTCGCACTTCCCCACTTGAAAGATACCGCTTGTATGAGTATTTAAAGGGTCTTAGTCGCCTAACCGCTAACACTCCCAGGTATGTTTGAGGGGCTTAAGCTGTTAGATGAAATCCTAGGTAAGAACAGATAAAACAGATGGGTACGAAAAAGCGCAATAAATTTTAACTGTTCTTACAACTTTATTTTGCTATGATATACTCTTGTACACTTGCCGGCCGCAATTTATGCATTGTTTCCTTTTTTTACGCAATGACGCCTTTTGTCACCGTTCACGTGCAACCCTGCAAGCTTTTTAACGCGACAATTTTTTTTTTGTGGTCACAATGATGAAGGTGTTGATCATAGGGCAAACTAACACCCACATGGTCAGGAAAATTTTTTAGAGTGAATAAATAGACCGATATCGCGGTGTCTGAAATTGAGCATGATTTGCTGCTTATTGAGTTACGCTTTTTGACGCGAACTCTTTCGAACTCAAGTTAGCAACCTTTCTGCAGGGCAGCTCAGTGCACGCACTTAAAAAAGATTACTTAGTACACTAAATCAGTCACCTTTTCAAGGGGAATGCTTTCGATGCTTCGATGGTTACAAAATGATGATTTTCGGGATGTACATTGCAGTCTGAGATCAGTGCAAAATACGCGCGCTTTATGGAAAAGTTCGTTCAAAGCCATTTATTATTTGTTCGCATATTACTCTTACTAAGGGTGGTGTTCCTCCAGCCGAAAACGTTCAGTAAAGACATTTGCGTGAAAGTTTGGAAGAAAGGGTTTTCGAAGCGCGCAACCACAGGCTGGAAAAAAAAAAGACCTCTCGCTCCACGATAAACCACTCGCCTATAAACACATAAATACTCCAGCACACTTACGGCATGGTATTATCACATTTCTTCTCACATTTGTATTTTATGGTAACTTGTATTACCGTCCACTGTTGAAGGAAAGAGACGAATGCACGCCATTAAAATTGATGGCCCTCTAACAGCAAGTGGCAATTAAAGCAATCTACATGCACACCAATTGTCTGTAAAAAGGACTCAGAACTTCTAAACACTCGTAGTCTTATGCATATCGAAGCTACTATCCTTCTGTAAGGTAGCTAAATCTAAACATGGTGTGAACTAAGGTGTTCCCTTTAACAGTGGGCGCCAAAGTGAACCTTTAGGTTTGTTTCCTTCCAACCCTTTCCAGGCTGGAGCTAGAAGTTCTTGACGAATTCGGTAGCCGCTACGAAGACGGAGACCTTTAATAGTGAACGCGTCTGTACACTTTTTTTTGTCCTTTATATTTAACCATGCATTGTAGTATGTCCAGCCAATTGGTTCAGCGACTACAGTATGTTTATTTAGAAGAACCCAGAAATTTATTTTACAACACG
The DNA here is from genome assembly GCF_043290135.1 of Rhipicephalus microplus. NCBI lineage: Eukaryota > Metazoa > Arthropoda > Arachnida > Ixodida > Ixodidae > Rhipicephalus > Rhipicephalus microplus. The sequence continues at coordinate 21,370,521 of NC_134709.1, forward strand.
AAAAAATGAAGTTCCAAGGCCGATGAAAGCGTGTGGCATTGATGTGGTAGAGAACCAGGACACCCGCCAATGCTAACTGATGAGTGTTTGTCCCTGGCGCAGCCCGGCTGACAGTGGGCATGCCTTGCCACGAGGACGGTGAGTGCCGCAGCGTCAACGGGCTCTGCATTGATCGCCAGTGTCAGTGTTCCTTCGCACTGAACGCCAACGGCACCTGCATCGTTGTCGGTGAGCTGACCAAGGCTTTCACAGCGTGGCACTGTCACACCTGCCGACTTTCCCTATTTTTCCGGAAGACTGCTGAACTTCAACGGCTGAATCATAATTTTTGAGCATGACTAAAACTTTCCCGAAACTCAGCGCCATATTGAGCGGGAATAGAAGGCGACATGAATTAAGAGAACCTGCTCCAACACTTTCTAATCGCGTGTTGTAGTCAAGCCATTTTGGCCTCAATACACTGAGGTATGCGGAGGAGCACATTAGGATATTAAATCAATTACTAGTTTATTTATCTTCAAATACTGGATCCCGACGCATCGCCTTTACATCAGTGGGTTACATAGGTATAAAAAGAAATAATTAGAATGGTAAAATTGCTACAAGGGCTTGAACCTCCTTAGCAAAGTGACAGAAATGAAATAATAATATTGTAAAAGTACCCCCAAAGAGTCTAATAATCAATAACTCTAAAAAAACTGAACTTGGACATGCTAGTGCGTGGAAAAAAATATCCCCAGGTCAGGTCACGAAACCAAAGTATTGGATGACACGTGCACGTGACGTAGTAAAGTTTGTCGCTTAATTACGCGCCAGTGCACCTGCAATGAAATTGCGAGTGCCAACATTATCGCTGATGTCTACAAACTTTCCAGGCAGTTGTGTGCTAATGACGCTGCAGCGGCCCACACAGAGTACATCAATACGTACAGCAAGTTTAATTTCTCGGGCCAACATTGTCCTGCATGTTTCTGATGTTGACAGACTTCGGACCCATTTCTTTGAAACACCCGGTGTAGTGGGCCATTTAGACATAATTTACTTGTTCGTAGACATAATTTTAGGGTAAAACGAAATATTTTCAGCATGATTCCAGGGCGTTAGGGACCGTTTGTAGCATAGCGTTTAAAGTGTAAAGCAACGCATCCCTTTTCCTTAGGTTGCCAGAAAAATGACGACTGCCTACGGAACCCTGGGACCTCGTGTGTGGACTCGACTTGCCGGTGTCCCAGCGGAAGCGACTTGAGAAACGGCAGATGCTGGCACCGTGGTAATTTCTGTAACAGCTGCTTCATGGTAACGTTTAACAGAAAATGGCTTAATCACTATCTTCGGGATACTTGGTTATACAAGTCGCGTACTTTAGTGCTCGCGAAATAGCCAGGACACAAAGAAAGCTACGTGCATTTTTAGTTACGAAAGTCAAGAGGGTTTCAATGCTCTACAAAGTATTCAACTTCGTGCCACAATGCCGATCACACAAACGAAGAAAGAACATAGGCGAAACAGGCGCTCACTTGGGACTGTCAATTTCTTGAGGAAACAGGCTAGTATAAACCCACTTCTCCTCAACACATGCGTAATGTGCTCGGGCAGTCGTCGTTTATCTAATCACACTATAAGACACATACCGTGCAGATAGATACCGTGCAAGTGAGCACCCGTCCTGTCTATGTGTTTTAATTGCTTGTGTGGTCGTGAGTTTGGGGCGAAGTTGACCATTTAATTGAGACATGCACCAACTAGCCCAACAGTGAGTTCTGCTATAGTTTCCTTGCTCCATCGCCTTCCACTCGTAGCCTGCAAGAGTCACTTCCAGTGCTCCCACGAGCGCCTGCACACGGTCTGCTTCCGCAGCGCCTGCCGGTGCGCGCACGGCTTTCGGGATGTCGACGGGACGTGTGTGCCCATCGGTGAGTGCACCTGTTAACCTCCTTACGTCGAGTAATTCGGGCGATTATTTCGAGATCGGGATCAACAATCGCTCTTGATGCGATCACTATTTTTATTTTATTGAGGTAGCTTGGCCAGAAGACTCGCCGTCTAGACAATGGGCTTGCTTGGAAAGATGGAACGAATTATCTGGCTCAACTTAGGAATACTATCTGTTTCGTTTTGCCCTCTTTTTCTGGTTTACTATTCGTTTTTCTTTTGCGTTAACTGCTCAAAAGAAGCCTGCACCTCCATACATTATTTTATTTCCCATCGGCATGTATAGACGTCAGAGCCCTTAAGGGTTAAAAACAAACAAACAAACAAACTTAGCAGTGGCTTAGCTAGTCCACGCCAGCATTTACGTTAGCGTGAGCTACGGACGGACGGACAAAAGAGTGAGCTCATGTGACTCCAGCGTCAACCCACTAGTGACACGTCCCTACAGTAGCTTCCAGGCCTTTTCCAGCGGGTCTGCATCCGCCGTGTTACGTCACTGCTGCTCGGGCCTGCTCAGCACAGATCTCGTTAAGCCACGCGAAACTGCTCAACCTCCGCCAGTGTAGCTTACGCTACGAAAATCAAATAAACGGTCAAAGCATGGAGGACATTATGTCATACTCTAATGTAGTTCTGTGTTCCTTTTGCGTGTCCAGTGTAGGGTAGCGAGCCAGATATTGATCCACTGGTTATCATCCCCGCCTTTCACTTAACATTTATCTATCTCTCTCTTGCGTTCAATGAAATATGAACGCTAATTGAATTTCATACCATAGTTAGGTAATGATTACCGTTTGCGTGATAACGCGTTGAATGTCGGAGAGTGAGGGACAGCTGTGCTAGTTTTTAGTGATTCACAATAAAGGTTGCTGGCACTCAAACACATATACTAAATATGCCAGTCGGTACGCGTTAGGCGTCCATGTTAGCTGTCTTTACTTGTCTGTGTTGGCAAGCCTACAGTATTTTATCATAACGACATGCATGGAAGTAAGAAACCGTCTCTGTCCACAGGCGTAGCCATGCATATTTGCTTTCTGCATTTAAAATACGTATAGTAAGTCGGTTTCGTGTCTAGTACTGGGTGGTAAGTAACACCCGCATCAACGTATACATCCAGATGTATCACCGAAGATAACGCAGGAACGCATTACAGAAGTGTTGCTGTTACCGTTTTTATGCGAATTCCACTACAGCTATCCATTGTTTACAGAGTGCTCACACAATGTCGAGTGTCGAGACCCATTGATGCGCTGCCGAAACGCATCGTGCGAGTGCACCGAAGGACACGTCGACAACGGCGAACGCTGCGTGCAAAGTGAGTTTATTCTGGGTAAAACAATGCGAGTGACCATAGTTTAACATATGTGTGACAGTGTTCACGACTTATCTCGTTTGATCTCGATTGAAACGAAATGTCTCGACAATGCTTGGCTCCTCTCGGGAGCCCGCGTAATGGAACCGATCACAATCGAACAAAATCGATATTGATCAGGCCCTCTCGCAATACGAAGTGACCATGGGACGCCGACGTATGGTGTAGGCTTGAGTGGGTCGATTATAAAGCGAAAAAAAAGTGAAATCTTATGCCTGGTAATATAAACTTTTGCAGACAGTTTTTATTTACTTAATTTACAATGCTGCTCCCTCCACAAAGTCATTTTATAATGGTTTTACAATAATTGATCACACATAAATTGGCATTATTAAGCAAAATGAATAGGATAAATGCATGAAACACGAAATAAAGCAACAACGCGAATAAAACTGCATCGAAAAATTGTAACGAAAAGTCACGAAAGACATAAGTGCTTGATACAAATATTAACCAGGGACTGGAATGTTTATATACCGCACACTATCAGTTGCATACGTCGGCATAATATCGTATGTTCCATCGCCTTGTTCTGATTTCGTGTTCACATGAAGTTGCAACACAGGCTTTTCCCTATTGCAACTAACACTTTTATTCGGACAATGCGTGGCGTGTAGAATTTGTACGTGTGCTGTAAGGCTGGTGCTTTGTATGAACTCAATATTGCTCTGGTGGGCTATACATAAACAGTAACTAAACTCGTGTTAATGGTTATGTGAGTTTGAAAGTACTCAACGGTGTTAAGTTCTTGGCTATGAGTAATGCTCATTTTAGAAAATTATGGTAAAGGTGCACTGATGAAATGCTTGACATTCATCTGGATTAAAAAGTTAGGAGACAAGCAGCCATAATTATGCTATCAGCGACTTCTTAGAAAGCCTAACAAAGACCAGCTCTGTACACGGCTCTCCAGTTTGCGCTTTGAAAAAGTGGTTAACAATTTAGAGTACGTAGTACTCTATACTATATGGTAGAGCTAGAAGCCGTTTCTTGGCCTTCACACTTGATGAGGCCACATCGATGAAAATTACGCTCTGGCCGGGCCTCGCTGATCACAAGATCAAGACAACCAATGGCTACTTTTAAAGACAACCAGTGACTTTTCTGAAGTTTTACCGAGTATTCGAGCGGGCCTAACTCGCAAACTAACGATATGTTTCAGAGCCACGTCTGATATCATGTTTTCGCTTTTTCTGTACATCAAATATAGTAGCTTACGTAGCCCCAGTATCATTTTTTGTCGTATTTCAAATTGAAGTCAGATAAACATCAACATAACCTTTAACTTTAGTTTGCCAAATTCAACGGGTTTCGTGAATAAAACATGTATTTTTAGGTACGCAGATTCTAGCTTCTTTCTTTTGAAACACTTCAAAAAGACCCCGACAAATTTAATCCTTTGAACTTGGAGTGAAATGGCTTTAGTCTCCCCTTTATATAGGATGTGTGCCCCTTGAGGCGAAGGTTAACTCCGTTTAAAAGTTTGTCTCAGACAACAGCGCACTTCGGTATCGTCAGCTGTTGAACGTGCAGTTTTGAACTGTGAGCCTTCTTTATGTAGTCGGCTTACAACTCGGTCTTTCGTCTTAATATTTGTGTCGCACACTCTGGCGCGTTTGTTTTCACCCGCAGGGCACGAACAGTGCGACGGGCTTAAGAACTGCCCCGAACCGAGAGCTCTGTGCACCAACGGAGGCTGTTCCTGTCCCCAAGGGTTTGCACTGGCGGCTGGCGACAGATGCGTCCGAGGTGCGACTGTCTCACTAAAAAGAAAAACGAAAACAAAAAGTTTTTTGTACTGTTTCTAACGCAGTGCATTGAAGATTAAAGCCCTTTAGGACGTCCGTGCGAAAACGTATACAGGTAGAAGGCGGCTTATACGCTGAGAGCACACCAGGCTTCAGACGAGAGTTGTCTTTTATTTTTACATGATAGACTTGAAGGTTGAAATCGGTGTAGACTGCGTCCCTTGGGCGAAGTTTCAACTTCAAGTGACGTACTCCCCATCCGTCTCTTAAAAAAATGAAAATAAAAAGCGCTAAGGCGCTTCTAATACAAGACTGAACAGGTCTAGGGGCACTCAAATCAGTGCTTGGTGGAGCTTGGGTGGTTTGACGTAGCGAGCCCCATCCGATGGCTTTCGGATGTGGGAAGGCTGTTGATAGCAATTTATAATAATTTTGTGACTGCCATTTGAACTTGTGGCATTGACGTCAACTATATAATGAACAACGAATAGCTTAACCGTTACATTCCATCCACCTTATGCACTTTCTTTTTAACGCAACAATTTTATTTTGTAATTGTTTTTCTATACTAACTTATACTAATTCTGTGACTGCAGCTGTAACCTATGGCATGTTTTAGTGTTCACAGTACAATAAAAATATTTACCTTAGCCTGATGAACCCTTTTTATACACATTTATATTTTAGTAGGGTTATCGGACAGCTCACACAGGCGCTAGTCGAGTTGGTCTAGAAGTTGGCGAGGACAGTCACTCGGCTCTAGTGCCAGCAAAAACAGAAGAACCAATTATATTTTTACCTCAATCCCAACAGTAAAAGCTCTTATTGCACTGCTGGGCTTTGTTATTCTCTTAAGAGCATATATAGAGCTTCTATGAAGAACAAGAGATTAGCAATGATTCAGCTTTACAAAAAACTAACACAAAATCATTGATGTCTAGGATAGTTTTTTTGTCCTTCACTTGCTTAGAGAAAATAAGACCACCATTCCTTCACCTATTTGAAAGAAACATTTTCTGTAGCCGTTGGCTGTTAACTTGTGCACACTACTCTGGCTGCACATGTGAGTAAACCAAAGAATGATAACAATAAAGCTTCGTCGAAAATTGCGTATTCCGCATACGTTATATTCTCGTTTCATTATCTCGTCGTGTTCTCGTTTCATCATGTCAGATTCCTACGTCTATCTGCTGTGTATGTCTAACAATGTTGGTTGGTTCCGTGTACAGACCTGCGAGATGCAGTAGACTTGATTGTTCTAAAAGAGTTGACTATTGGACGTGTTGGTGTTTTGACACAGAAACCATCGTGAGAGCGCACCAAACACACGACAGAGTAGAAGTGTGCTTAGAAAAAAGTGGTTAACGATTTAAGAGTACTCGGCACTCTACTATGGCAGAGCTGAAAGCCGTCCCTTGGACCCCACTCTTGATGAGGCTCCGTTGGCAGGAAAGCTCAAACGTAGGAACAGTCGAGAACAGATGTACGCACTCTGCGCACCGGCCGTTATTGAAGAAAGATCCACACCTTCATACTAGAAGACGCTGCGAAGGGGCACCGCACAATCAACCAAAAAAATTCAAACCAGGCGCGAAAGAAGGTAAAGTTCAGCCTTGTACAGTTTAATGGAAGTCTCGATCACGCACCCTTCACCTGATCTTTCTTTTAAATGAAAAAATGCTTCTAGTGTGTCGCGAGCCGTTTTTTTCCCCTCTACTTCTGTCCAGAATTTGTGCAAATCAGAATCATGGTTCACAATGCGAGCACACAATGCAGTGGTCAGCGAAGGGGGGGGGGGGGGGGTTCTCTCCTTATTATTCAGCTTTTTTTCGGTCCAGTTTCCGTGTCCGTGCTTCGGCATGTCTGACCTTTTCTGTTAGAACATTTGATTCTATAGTGTCAGTTGGCAGGATACAAAGATGGTCTACCGGAACGTTTTTAGGCTTTTGTTTGAAAATATCTCAATTTTCATTTGAGGGGTGTGGGAAATCTTAACCGCAGTGCCCCCCCCCCCCCTCTCCTCTACTGGTCGAGTCCTACACAATAGAAGCTTCGCTATGAATGCGTAAAGGGCAAAGAAGGATTGATCTGGTACTCACAACGGCCTCTCTTTGGTCCATAGCTTTCAGATGCTTAACGGTGGAAAGTGTACAGCTCACCTAATGCGCCATTACGATCCCTCCCCTGCCACTATTTTCAAAAATATGTGTGGCCAAAGAGTAGCTGAGAGCTCAGCTATAGTCGAAAAACTTTCGTTTTAAGAAGACTGCACAGGCAACCAGAGATACAACGAAGTGAAGACACCACAAACGCTTACTAATTACAAAGGCGCGCTATACGGCAGAAAAAAAAAAGAAGGCATGATAACTTACCTGCTTATGCCCAGGCCGAATGATAACCTATCAATCAGGCATGTGGAACGTTAAACCCCTCATATCAATCAAATCAATCAATCCGGCATGCGTGGTGGTGAAAGATAACCATTAAGCCGTATAACTTTTTTATTCGTTCAAGTTGATCGATCATTGGATCATGCATGCACTATACGACTATTATCGATATTCTGTGCCTCAAGCAATACACGTTTCTCTTAATTCTTTGGGCCGCCACGGTGGACTAGTGGCAAAGGCACTGTGCAGCTGAACCGCAAGTCACGGGATAGAATCCGCATTTTTAATGTAGGCGAAAATGCTTGTGGCCCGCGTGTTTAGATTTGGGTACACGTCGAAGGACCCCAGGTTGTCAAAAGTTCCGGAGCCTTCCACTACGGCGTCTCTCATAATCATATGGTGGTTTTGGCGCGTTAAACCTCAGCAATAAATATTTAAATATAGTTAATAATGATGAAGTTTTTTATTGCTGTGTCTGTACAAAACTGCACATTCCTTGAATTTTCGCGCGCACTTACACTCTTGACAATGTGACCGCCCGCATGCATAGCCATATAACCTTGCGCATTATACAGTGGCGGGATAAGGACCACAGAGTAAAGGTGTGGGGCAGCTAGGCGCAGCTGACTTCTCGAGTGACTAGGTGAACCCCCCACCCCACCTCACTTTTCATGTATTCTTTTTTGTCCTGTGTGCGCGTGTATGTATACGCTGCTTTTAGAACTCCGCATTGTTTACTTGTTACTTCTATTTCTTCCTTACAGCAGTTTAGACCGAAATCCTCATTAATAGAGCAAATTCTTTCTGCGCAGCTACTCGCACCCCAAAAAAGTGCTTGTCCAAAGAAGACTGCAAATGGAGCGACTTGTGCCTCAGGCGTCCCTGCGTGTGCCATCGGGAGTCGTTCTCGTTCACCGGAGTATGCGCGGCATGTGAGTAGATGGGCGGTTAACGCACTTCAGGTTAGAGCACAGCCTCCTAGATTTCCCTTGCCTGCCGGATGAGCGCGAAACGCCCGTCATCTATGGCGGCGCTGCCTACGTAGGGGTAAGGGTCTTTGTACTTGGCCTCTGAGATCGGGAATTTTGGCGTGTGCTACTAGTTTCAGAGGCTATGCCTTGTATTGAAGGAGTTGCCTGCTGAATGACGGAGTCACTTACGTAGGGTTAATTAAAATTACGTTTACGCCTTTTTAAAACTTGTTTACGTTATTTTTGTTGCACGTAAGCTCCAAAAACGTAAAAACTTATTTGAAGACAGCCCTATTTAGGTGGCGCCACCACCATAGTTCCGACGACGGCCCCGCTTTCCAATGACCGCCGATAATCCGCCAGGCAAGGGAAAGCTAGGAGGCTATGGGTTAGAGTTTTAAGAGCCATGATACCATTACTCCATAGTTCGCGGTTTTCAACGATAAATGGAAGGTCTACGATGCCTACGCACAATGGAAAATGGGCTGTACAATAATATTTCAGTCCACCAGGGTGTGTCAGTAGCTATAGGGTGCTCAGCAGCTTAGCCGAAGGTCGTGGGTTCGATTTTGGCAGCGGCGGTCATGTTTCGATGAAGGCGAAATACTAGAGGCCCGTGTACTGTGCGATCTCAGTGTGTACGTTAAAGAACACCAGACGGTCGAAATTTCCCTGGTCCCGTCTCATAATTATACTCTAGTTTTGGGACGTAAAACCCCACACACTATTATTGAGAATATTTCAGCACAAAATAAGCCATAGAAGTCGTCGGCTGCAAACCTCGCCCATTACTCGAGGGTTTCGTTTTGTCATGGCATCCGTCACGTCATGTGCTGTTTGAAGGGGAGTGGTTTTTTTTTTGTTCGCGTCCGAATCGGCTTCCTTACCACTCGTCGTCGATAGGTTTCCGCTGGGATGCGGTGGCATTTTTTTTTTCTGTCGCTGCAAAGCGTTCAATTGCAACGTCGAGGTTATCAAAGTTTATATTGCTCGATTGCAAGCGCCGCTGGCTACAGAACTAAATCGTTCACCGTAATGCAAGATTTCCACTTAGCAATCAGCTTGCTATACGTTGTGGCTCGCGAGCACGTCTTCGTTGACTGAATTTTAGGCCGCTCGCATATTAAAAAAAAACATTCAACAAGAAAATATATGTTCAACCAAGTGCGGTAAAATCTTGCCAGCTTATTTGTAAACACTAGAGCATTACCTCAGAAAAAGAGATTGCGATCGAAGATTAGGTTTTATGGTGCCTTTATTAACTCTTCCCAGGCCCAGCAGCCGCGCCGCATAATTAACAAGGCTTTAGTGCCGTCGCACTGGTGTCAAATCGGTGCCGCTACAACGAACTCACCGCATTTTCCCACTGTTTTATGGTTTTGGGTTTACTGCGATCGAAAATTGGCGTGTATCTCCACGAACGACAACGAAATTGGTAAGAAAAACCTGGCAAAGCTGGCGCACAGCTCCACTTGAACAGCTTACCGAGTTGCACAAAATTTATTACGTTACAATCAATGAATGAATGAATAAGTCCGTTTTCTTTGGGCGAGTTGGGGGAAAGGGAGATTAACCCTTGACCTGTCACACCCTCCGTCGATGATGATGGTGATGATGAAGCCTCGGGTGACGGCTCTAGGTCTTTGTACCCGGGCGGCATCTTCGGCTTGCCGGACAACCCGAAGTTGGCCGAAGAAAAATAAAATGGCCCCGCAACTGCATGTTTCACTGCAAGCATCATCGAAAGTCGATAGTCTTCCGTCTGGAGAGACTGAATAAAACGTCGCCGTTGTCGTTCTCGTCAAGAATCTGATGTGGCCGCGTTCGCCGGAGGGTGCATGATCCCGCTGCCCAGGACGGCCAAACTGGCCACGGCAGCAGATTCAGCAGGTTATGGGAGCGACTGTGGTGGCTCCTAACGTGTGCACATTGCGTATAAGTGCGTATTTTTGGTCCTACAGTAATAAGCTTACGTTTACTTTTCCAAAACTATTAATCTCCGTACATCCGCTTTTAGGAGTGAATGGCAAAGAGGAAGTCTTTCATCAATGACCAGCGATTATGCCAATTATTGAATGGTAAAGAAAGTGAAGGCACTGTAATATCTCATTGCGCTTATGAGCATAGTTAACATAGAAAGTTTTATACGTTGCCAAGCAAGCATTTTTTTTTTCGTTATATCAATGTGTCCGGGCATCAGTGAAAAACATTTACAAATGTTATCACTCGGCACAAGCGGACGCCGCAAGTGTATTGGTACGTTCACGGCTGCTCTCAACGATTCTCATCGATTTTCTGAGAAACAAGAAAATCCATTACATTGATGAACTGAGGCTATCATCAGGCCGCGCATCCTCTATTTTATCAATACCAGACAGATGCGCCCGATGAAACTGTTCCCCGTCCTCTCCTCTTGCCCTTATCTGCCTTCGCCTATATATGGCCTAGTCTTCGCGTGTGCTTTGCGGTCTTGGGTGAAAGAACCCATCATGCGGTGCCTCATGGTGGCGGAAATCATATCAAAGAAATTTTTTTTTCAGTTGTGTACAGATCCGTGGGGCGGCGTCTTTCATTGATTTGATTGATTGATTTGTGGTGTTTAACGTCCCAAAACCACCATATGATTATGAGAGGCGCCGTAGTGGAGGGCTCCGGAAATTTCGACCACCTGGGGTTCTTTAACGTGCACCCAAATCTGAGCACACGGGCCTACAACATTTCCGCCTCCATCGGAAATGCAGCCGCCGCAGCCGGGAATCGAACCCGCTACCTGCGGGTCAGCAGCCGAGTACCTTAGCCACTAGACCACCGCGGCGGGGTATCGTCTTTCATTTCTCGTGTTCACAGTGTCGGCGGTCACCCTGACTCTATAAGTGATACGGTATTCTGAGAATCCGTGGCGCCGTTCGTGGCGCTAGGTGGGCAACCGATATGGAATCAGGACTGCTACACTGTTGCACGCACTTACTTTAAGGGCACTGTGAATCGCTGGAGATATGTCTTCGAGCGACAAATAAGGAGCAGGAAGAAGCAACTTTGACCGACGTATGATATTGGAAAGAGAAAGAGGTCTATCCCATCTTCGTTGGTTAGCACTCAGACGCACGTGTGAAGCAAGCAGCTCTACTCATCATGTGGCGTAACATCATGACCACTCCCTGAAATAATGAGGGCCAACCATTGCCGTCGAGATGACAGGCGCGCGGAGTGGTTCGCCGCGCGCCTGCCATCTCGGAGGCCATGGGCCAACGACTTCCATTGATGAGCGCGCGTTTGCACTGGGCATTCAGAGAAATAAAGGAGGCGTTGCACCTGCGATAAGGCGGCAATGTACAATGACACATGCATAAAAGCCGATGCGTTTCACGAAGCGGCTTTTATGCATCTGCGATCGTACATTGTGTCATCGTACCATCATAATCTTATGAGAGTTTGTGCTCAGCGATATCACTGCACTGCGAGTGCCACTTGTATTATTATGAGAGTGCCTTCTCCAAGCACGGCTTCAACCAATCAATTACCGAATCTACTGGCTTGTTTACTTTGCTCTTCACCGTCACAATGGGGACGTGAGAGAATGGCATAACGCGCACAATCGTCCCTCGTGGTGTCATCGCATTACAGCTGACCAGGAGTCGGACAGCTTCGACAGGAGTGCGACCAGCTCCCACAGGTTGTTCATCGCCGTGTCGGGCATCGGCATCTTGCTCGTGACCTCGGTCGCGCTCGTGCTGTTCTTCGTGTCCTTCTCCAAGAAAGATGGCGTCCAGATGGAGGAGTGCATCGCCGAACCGGACGCTGGCGGCGGCCAGTCCATCAGTGACGAGTGGTGAGAGGCCATCCATGAGCCTTATAGATTCAGTTCTAGAAGATGGTGGATTGAAGTTCAGCCTTGTAGATTTGAAATATGTGCCAGTGCCTGATTACGCACGCGGGCGAGACTATAGGCTATTCCAGTTGTCAAGGGGTTTTCTGCCTCTGCCTCCCTTTCTCACATCGGGCTGTGTTTGAAAAAAAAAAAAAAAAAACTTCCCAAGGGATTCGGAACTGGAAACGAAGTGGTGACGTGCTTTACACAGCAGCTTGCCTTTGGTTCCCATATTTCAGGGGGTGAATGTGGCAACTAAAGATTTATAGTTACGCAACATCAGGGGGTCTTCGGGCTCCGTTATAGCCGAGTACTTGAAAAGCCATTGCCTGACACCTCAAATGATGATGGTATAGGTACCTAGAGAAAAGATGTGGAGCTCATTAAGAGCCTTCCTTTAATAATTAATGAAAAGGCTGCCCCTTGCACATCCCTGCCAGCTGGGCCTATGACTGCGAATGACATTGTCTGCATGCAAAAGTAGAAACGATTATTTTCTGCTTGCGTCCGTGCCTTTATTTTCGCTTTATTGAATTCGCAACTAGGTACGTTATACGAACTAGCAATCACAAGAGACAGTAGGATTGGGCGTGTTGGTATAACACGATAAAAAGTGCCTACCAGCGCAAACGAAAGGGCAGGAGGGGACAAGAGAGAACGGGAGAGAGCATTGAACTGCCAAGGTTGGCTGTTCAGCGCTCTGTCTCGTCTCTTCTCCTGTGCCCTCTGGCCCTGTCGTTTGCGCTGGTAAGTACTTTTTAGCGATCACAGTTTGTTATTCATGCAAGAGTCTGTTCTCTTCGCCCTTACTAGAACAGCAACAACAGAATTTGTACCATGGAAACTTGGGCAAGTTGGTAGGACATAACTGAACGCAGGAACAGCGCCTTCTGTCCTTGTTTTTTTTTTTTTTTTCGCGCTTCCGTAGTTACGAAAGAACTACTTCTAGGTTGCGCTGTTCCTGCATTCAGAATTTGTACGAACGAAAGCCAGGAATATGAAAATTTGATTAGCTGTCTCGAAGTTATTGGACTCAAAATTCTTTGACTGCGTCGCAAGTCTGTGAGAAGGCACTAGCTTAGTTGCTACTGTGTATTTTTTTCGCTCGTCTGAATTTCCCAACTTATGTCGGCCGGCGCTACGATAGAACCTCCGACAAGCGTCAACCAGCGGTGTAGCCAAGGGGATGGTTGGGGGAAAGGGTTGATTATCCTTCTCCCAAGCTTTTTCCATTTTTTCTCGCGTATATATGCACGCACACATACAATTGGACGCACAACACAAAAACTATATTTCACCCCCCCCCCCCCCCAAAGCATTTTGCTTACACCCGTGGTAGCAACTGGGCTTCATGGACATGGTTGCTCAGTTTATTGCATTGTCATTATGCTAGGTAGCTTGAGGGCGCCATATCAAGTCTCAGATTTTTATCGTGACGTGTAACATATTTGGACGTGGTGGGCAGTGCTACTAGTATTCCCAGGGTGTGAGTACGTTTGTACTTAGCGCCATATCTTGGCGGTAGCAACGGCGTCCGGCCGCATCTCAAACAAAGGTAGGTGAGAAAGAAATCCTGTCTCATGAAAAAGCTAATTGTTAAACAAAGGCTCCATGTTGTATGCAGCAGAGACCCACTGGGACATTCTGGTAAAATCACAGTATCGCACTACAAAGCACCTCGCATCATAAGACAATGAAACATCGCCCATTGGAAATACACGGGATTCTATTGTAGGTAAACCTTGAAACATTCTGAGAAGCCACGCAGCTTGTAGTGCGACACTGTAATTTTACCAGCATGTTCTAAGCGGTCTTTGCTGAATATACCAGGAGTCATTTTCGACAACTAGCTTTTTTCGTCAGACATAACTTTTTCCGCATATTTACCACTTATCACCGACGAGAGATGGCGCTACTTGCGTATGTCCCCACATTCTGCTCATGGGCTCTGAACTGAAGGTGTCGGTGTTCCGGCTTTTTTATCTGTGCTGTCGCAGGTGTTCCGAGCATCACCACATGGGCTCCACCGTCGACGATCCTGGAGATACGTTCAGTGTTACTACGGCCGGGAGCCAGATCATTTTCCGCGATAATGTGATTGTACATGCGACGTAGCAGTAGAAATAAATGTTCCGTTAAAGTTTCGCTAATCTTATATGCTCAAATCGCAAGATGCAATAGTGACTGAAGCAGTATTATTGGGAATCTATGCATCCATTCGGTTGGCTCTTGCGAACCTTAACCAAGGCACCATGTTGCTTCTGTGTCTGAGCATCACCTTGAATGCTAATAGCGACAAACAGACGAGTGTTTGGAACAAAAATAGTTGGCGATTGAGATGCTCCGTTTTACGAGCTGCTGACAGTTCTGTAGAAGATAGGGTGCCCTCAGCCAATGAACACACAGAGCACTACGTAACTATGTTCCTTCGAGAATGTCACTTCCGTGATCCTGTGTAGAAAAGTAGGGCAACTGTGTGGCAAAGTGCGTACTATACCGATTACCTTTGTTTTTGTAGTAGGTGACACTTGGTACCTTCTTGATTAGTTTGTTTTAATTCATTCCAAGATACACTCGCGCTACCCTTGGTGTGGGAAAGTTTATTCAACCAGAATGTGCGAGCACTAGAGACACTTATGCACTAACAGCTTCGCAATCACGTCGGTATAATTTATACAAACGCTAGATGCTATTTTACTCACACTTCAATGATACACAGTGTGCTGCTACGAAATAATGAAAAAAAAAGGGTTTGGAACAAATGTTTTACAACTCAGAGCACTATGTAGTCGGCTATATAGAGTAATTAGAAAAAAAATATTTCGACGTAGTATGTGTTTAGAAAAAAAATGGTTAACAATTTACAGTACTTGGTATTCTACTATGGGAGAGCATAAAGCCGTCCCGTGGACCTCACAGTTGATATAGCGCATCGACAACAATTTAGCTCGTTCAGGCAGTGATGGAAAACCGACCCCTAACTGTAACGGAAGAGAATAGAGCCTATAGTTGAAAGGCCATGGTGACAGTGGGTTTAGAGAAAGTGTTTAACGGTTTAGAGTACTTGCTACTCTACTATGGAAGAGCAGAAAGCCGTCCCGGGGTACATCATGTACTTGATGAGGCGATCAATATTATATAAACAAGGTTTGGCTGGCCAGAGGCTGCGTTGTTAGAATAAAGAATTGATGTATATAAACAAGTTAACCACCCGTTGGGGACTGAGCCTTCTCCACCACACTGTGGAATCTCACTGATACGACTCTGCATAATAAGTTCTCTGGCCTGATATGTTTTTTTTTCTTATTCCCGGGCACCGTCCCTTTGATATAATGCATATTCATGCGGCTCATATGTTCCCATTTTTGCCCGAAATAACAAGGGCGCGAAAGACAATCTTGACCAACATATCTAGAAATCTACACATTTATTAAAGACGATAGTTTTTCTTGGATACTTCAAGAGCGAGTTGACAATCCGAACAGGACGGTCCTTTTCTTCTCCTCTGCTCTTTCTAGGGGCGAAGCCGTGGGTCATGACTCATGCGTCCCCTGTGTGTGTGTGTGTGTGCGTATGCGTGTGCGTGTGCGTGCGTGTGTGTGTGTGTGCGTGCGTGCGTGTGCGTGCGTGTGCGTGCGCGCGCGTGTGTGTGTAGCAGCAGCGGCGGCGGCGGTGGTAGTAGTATGTAGCCACCTCTCGTTTATTCTTTGGAATGTCCGCTGGATGTCGGTACTTGTATATAATGAATATACAATGAAAAGGTGCGAGGTGGCGGTACTTGAAGTGTTCATTAGATGGACGGACGGGGACGCATGGACAGACAGACGCACTGGCGGATGGACGGGCGTACGGATTGACGGAAGCACGAACGGAGTGCCGCACGCTTCGCCCCACTCAACATTCACTCCGTCGATATGCAGCGATCGTTTTTTTTTTCCTGCTGACTTGTGGCTTCAGCGCGCGCAGCCCTTTACCATGCTAGCATGAGGCCCTCGGTCATTCGATACCGAGCCAAGCAGAATACCATCCTCCTGCAGTGAACGCAGAAAAATGCATTGCTAGCATCCGCAAGCCTAGGACGCTTAACGCTAAGGCCTTGAAGGCGACGAGGTCGCGCCGGCAAGTTTAAGAGGAGCCGCTGGACAGCGCTAGCCAGCAAAACTCGCCCGTTGTCACGCAAAGGAAAAATGGTAACCCTTCCCGTGTGACATCAACGGCGACGGAAGCTTCGCCCACCACTATGCGCTTCCTTATGGGAACATCGCACGCCACCCTCGTCGTCTCCAGCTATAGCTCGGACGTGACATGGGCGGCAGCGGAGGGTCTTCGTTTTGATTATCGCCGACTCCTTTTCCCTCCATTTCGGACACCGTCACAGTGCCCGAAACGCAGCCCTCAGCCTCTCTTACAGCAGTGGGGAACATGGCGGCACCATCCTCTTTCGACCAGTGGGGAAGAAAAAAAATCAAATTTCCTCGCCGCGTTACGGGACGCCATTGCGGCCTTCTTCGCCGGAATCCCTTCCTGACAGCGCGTCCACGTCAGCTTCTGACGCCACATCATGGCCGTCGACATGGGCCCCTCAGAGGATGCCTCGACACTTTTAAGGGCGCAGGATCTGCGACATCAACGGCCGGGAAGTCGAAATTTCTCGTCACCAGCACCAGTGCGGGCACTGTGCATGGTGTGGATGCCGATTTTCAAACCGACGACGTTGCGGTGGACCTCGAGTCAGCCGTGCCTTTCGTGTCCTGCACCGGTGAAGGTCGGTGCAGGACCTTACCCTTCGGGGGCACCATTGCACCACCGGTGGTCTCAATTTTCAAGCTGCAGAGGTCGGTCCGACTTCGTCTGCCACGGCCCCTTCAGGGTGCCCGCTGCGGCCGATAAGGCCGTGCCACCACGACGTGCTCGCGTGACGAGCGCTGCCTCCGCTGCGGCAGGCACGAGGGATTCCACCGACTTTTGAAAGAAATTAGCCATACTATGAGTGAAATGTCACCAATAGGCGCCAATTTTTTTCTCAAATTTCACCAAAAAGGTTGTCACTGTTCAAATATCTGACGCGCATGCTAATAAAGTCCTAATTATGCATAGCCCCATGGGTTACGACGCCATCCATATACCCTAAACCATATTGACCTTTTACAGTGAAAGCTGTTATTAGATCGAAACACAGGTTGCGCGCTGCGCCGTAGTTAATAGTCCGCAACCACCGGTGTCTGTAACCATTATTAGAAGAAGAAAAACGCAGTAAGTAAAGAACACGAATGACACAATGTGATTTGAACCCGGGTTTGCTTTGTGCCAGCCCAGTATTCTACCTATTAGCCGAGCCAGCCTTTTTTTCCTTTCTTTTCATGGTATTTATTAAAATATTTGCGTAATAAAAACAAAAACCTGCAAACAAAACGGACGATGATTGATATGTGGGGTTTAACGTCCCAAAACCACCTAATGAATATGAGAGACACCGTAGTGGAGGGCTCCGGGAATTTCAACCACACGGGGTTCTTTAACGTGCACCCAAATCTGAGCACACGAGCCTACAGCATTTTCACCTCCATGAGAAATGCAGCCGCCGCAGCCGCGATTCGATCCCGCGACCTGCGGGTCAGCAGCCGAGTACCTTAGCCACTAGACCACTACGGCGGGGCAAGCAAACAAAACTACTATTAAATTGCGACAATAAGCGCTCAAGCGTTACTTGTAAACACTCAATGGCTAACACAGCGTGAGTTCTCCACATCAAGAGTTCTTCCCATCGTGTTATGCAAACAAGAAAGGGGTGAGGTGAAACAGCTCTCCGAGATGGAGTACCAGTCCGGTATGTCTTTGAGATGAAGAGCCATTAGTATTAAGTGTGTGCTTAAAGAGGTGGTGGGCTCTTTATTGTAGTCCTGCATTCGCGTCTTCCACAAGCTGTGCATGTCCATGAGGAAAAACATAATATGGCACTTCATCAAGCGCTGCTGGTAGAAGATAAGGTATTGTGTGAGAAGTAATGATGAAACGTTTTTTCAGCGCTTGCTGAAGGTCATCCCAAAACAGTATGGCATCTTTGCAGCTAACAAAGCAATGTTCAGTCATTTTTGGCACATCACATAGATGACAGTTGACAGAATAACAATACCCCTTCTTTTTATGCATGCGTTCACCGCCAATGGTTCAGAGTGGAGTTTATAAAAAGGTTTTTGAATTCGGTAGTATATACATTTTGTGCATTCGCTTCAACACATCGTGGAGTACAGTGAACGGTACAACGGAGGTGGGAAGAGCATACTTAGTAGATCCTTAAACAATGCCTAGTGCGATACTGTGCACAGGTATTCTACAGAAAAGCGAGCTTTAAAGAACCCAACTGCGAGGTAAACTTCCTGCATGAATCACCCCAAACACAAGCGTTCGGAGAAGTTTGATAAACAAACAGGTCTGGTAAGCAATCAACAAGTGTAACCTGCAAGAAGAAACTGATTACAGGATGGAATTCGCCTCGAAAAAAAAAAGAATCGTGACGCTATTTGCCATCGATAAAGGTGTTTTAAACCTAACCCACCCTCACTAACTGGCTTGAATATGTTGTGATCATGCATATGCCTAGGCAGGCTTGATGACGCGAAAGGAATCGCGTTATATGAGTAATAAAGCGTTTTAGAACATCAAAGGAACAGCCAGGCGTAACACAATGCGAATTGCGGAAACGAGTGGGTCATCCTATGCTCAAACCCATAAGAAACATTGTTCTTGATCACCTATTAACTGTGGTACATACCCACATCGGGCATGATCCTTCATCATTGTCAGCCACTGCATAAAAAAATTGCACAATTTTCTCAACTGGTGTGCAGCGGATGCCACGCTTCTCGAAACAATGGCGAAGGATAGCGTATTGTTGCTCTAATACACAAAATTATATTTATGGCGCAGTGAGTACCTAGCAGTGTGCTTGTAGTAGTTACCCAAAGAGTTTTTAGACGGTTGTAAGATACGGGCTTGCACCTGCACTTGGCGTATATTTTAAAACAACCTGCAGGCTGAACTAACAACAGTAAAGAAAGTAAAGTAGTAGGCCATAAAAAAGACTTGAATGGTCATATAGGCTTCAAAGGGACCACATGCGAGACCAGGTCACTCAAGAAGATGAAGGGCCATCGCACGAGAGCTGAACGGAAATGCATTAGCAGTCCACTTTCAGGGAAATCGTCAATCTAAGTTTTCTCGTTTCATCCGGAGCATCGCAATTATCAGCGTGTTCGTTGCCAAGGGGGCTTAAAAATTGCTGGAGTGAAAGCTCCCGCAATGCATTGCTAGTAAAAGTGAAGCAAACTATTGCCCTGCCAAGATGTCGGAAACGATGCTCTTTTCTGGTAGTGCCCACTAAGAGATGAAGTGGCTTTGATATGTTAGTGCAAATGCTACCTTTGATTCTATATTAAAAGATGGTTGTTCCCGATGAAATAACACACGCAAACGAGTATGGGTGACTGACTGACCGATGAACTTTGCCTCTAATTAGAGGCACTTACTAAGGAAAACTAGTAACACTAAGACGCAGTTGGAGCACTATGTAACCCGAAAAAGTTTCTGCATTAAACTTGTTGGGCGCGCGAGAAAATCGCTCCGTTTCAGAGACTGCGTTTGCTAAAGCATGTAGATTTCACATTGCCTATTCCCACAGGACAGCTTTGTGCTCTCCCATAGTAGAGTACCTAGTACTCTCAATCGTTACCCACTTATTGTCTAAACACACAGATGAACGGTCGTTGTTTATCATGCCCTTGGGAAGATGGCCGCCACCGCCGCCATCTTGCCATAGGCATGGCTTCACTCCCGGGCAATGATTTCCAGTCCAGCAATTTTTTTTAAACCTCTTTCTTCGTTACCGACCCGACATTTTCGTAATCTGGATAACGCACGTTTTGATTAATTACAGGAGACCCGCTGTGTCGCATTGCGTAAGGCCATACATATACCATGTCTGTCAAGAAAATAAACTTACGGTCACTCTCATCTTCGAAGGCACCTGTATTTGGCTGTCTTACATGTAACCCACTTATACTTCTCTATCTGAGGTTACTGTGTAGTCATGCGTTCAAGACGAGGCTTCGCCATATTTCACAACAGGGCGATTTCCAGGGCTCACACTACATATTCGCAATTTCTTTCGTTCATTTTGCAACTTGGGCCAGAAGTTGGACGGCAGAAGTTTTCTGCGTCGCAAATATAAAGACACGGAAATTGAGCTTCATTGTTTCTGTTCTTCCCGTAGCTCTTGCACGCAAACAAAATTCACGGTATTTAACGATGCGCGTTTTTATGTGCTTGGCCACAATTTTCTACGTTCAACCTATAATCCTCTTCAGGTGAGATACTTAGTGCCACGAAACACGTCATCAAGTCGGAGTATATAGTCGGAGTATATAGCTGTTTGAGATGGAATCCAATTCGTGGAGTCCCATTTTATGCTTCCCCACGACCCCTGCTCCATCTTTTATTTCACCCAGAGGTGTCTGCAAGAAAGGTTACAAAGTAGAGTACGTAGAAAACACGTTCACTAGTTTCTTTGAAACGGTCCTTCGACCAGGGCGAGATATCAAATTCTGGCTAATGTTCTCCAGGGAGTTCTCTGCGCGGCCACATATAAGCTCGCTCACTTCGCCGCTGCGGAGCGGACTCTGAAAATTCGATCGCAATTACGCCGATTGCCCCGGTTGTTCGCTTAATAACGCAGGAGGTCATATATACGTTGGCTCCGTGCTAAGCCGTTCTGTTCGAAGGGGTGTTTGATAAACTTTGTTGCCCGGTTTTCGCAATAGCGCGAACAGTCATTCTTTGCTTGAAATAAAGTTATAAAAAAAGAAAGAAAAAATTGGAAAGCATGTGCTGGATCCTCGGTGGTCTTTTGCGAGAGTTATCCATTTATTTCTCGTATATTCCTGCGTCAGGTTTGAGTAGAGATGGGAAATTTCCGGAAATGTTGAGCAGTTGAAAAAAAAAAAACACTTTTTTCACGTTTTTTCCAGAAATCTTGAAAAAAAAACAAAAAAATAACGAATTTGCTTTGTTATATGGAAATAGTTTATTGCCATATGATGCAGTTTATTGCCAAGTGTCAAGAACAATAACTCTAAATATTTAAATAACAGAAATGAAATGCTTTCTGTCTTCTCACAATCGAATACAGCATTTAACAGATCAATAGCAGGCTAGAGGCATCACCGCGAACTCATTTAGCACTCTGTGGATGGCTGTGGCTTCCCGGAATGATTATGGCAGATGAAAAAAAAAAAAGAAACACAGAAGTGTCCATTTTGTCGTAATTTGACTATGGGAACTTTAATGATGATGCTAAAAAGATGAAGTCCAAACTCCCAGTCAGAGCCAGCATCAATGGCTTTATCTGTAGCTTTCTTCATCAAGTTCAAATTTCACATTGCGAAAAACCTAGCTGTTGCTGCAGTGCTTACAGACAGCAAGTTCCCCTTTCCCGCCATCAGCCTCTTCAACCGTGAAGTAGATCCACATCAGAAATCAGTTTTACCATTGCAGAATCTGCTTGCACACGGCTGTATAAGCAGACGTCCGCCGCAGGTCGCAGACGTGTACGATAGAAATTTAAAACTGAACAATAACGGGCACCAAAGGATCATAAACCACCCCCAACACGACCACACCCGAACAATGAAACTATATGTAGAGACAGGTAAAGCTGACGCTGAAGCTGACTTCATGTGATATCGACGGTGAGTGGTCAGCCGTCGTTTGGTGTTTTGGTGTCATGTGCCATGTTCTTGTTTCACGTTCAACACTGGTTGTTGCCTAAGCTTTATTTCTGTTCATTTTATCCCATAACGGCCAAAATAGCGGCCAATTTTTTCGAGTGCGCCAAAAAAAAAAAAAAGAAACAATGAAGCACTTCTTTTCACGAATTTCCCGTTTTTTCTACCCTTCGCAGGCCTATCAGGAGTCAGTGTGAGAAATGTGTGAAGAAAAATTATGCTTGAAAGATAGGAAAGCGCGTCACAACGAGTGACGAATAATTTTTGAACGGTCGATGAAACCGGCTGTGACCAGCGTTTGTTAGAGTCACTTAAGATAAAAACGATCTCACTTTTCAGGGCCGCGATTGCCCTCCTTGGCAGCTTTTACGACGAAGCTCTTTCAGTCCACTCTGTGCAGTATTGATTATTTGATGGCAGAGTTTATTGGCGGATGGGCCATGCTTCACCGAAAAGCGTGTGCAGCAGTATAGTAGCCATGCTGTCAGCGTTTTAAAAAAAAGTAAGAAGAAGTGAATCAGTTTGAGAAGGGTTCTTGTGAGCGTTGTCAGCGTGACACGTGGTTGATGAGAACGAGAACCGAGGAGTAACGCTGTGAATCGAAAGGAAAACAAACCAGTCAGGACCGGTATATATCTTGGCAGCCGCAACCAGGGTGTTTTCGGGCGTGACTCGTTTCCCCGGGGATTCGAGAGGCAGAATGAGAATGTAGTCGGAGGCGAAAGAAAAAGCCGACCATTATACGCGACTACGGGAACGCACGCGTATGAGGTGAGAACAAGTCGAGTCCGAGTCTGGCTCCAGCTTGATCCGAAAGGAGAGAAGAGCTCGACAGTTCTGCCTAATCTTCTTCCCTCGAAATGGCAAAGACGCGCTCCGCTGCACCATCTGCTTGACAGCATGACGGCAAAACTAACGAACACACAGTGAGTTGGCAAACAAACAAGCGGACCAACAAGCATACGTGCTGCTCGAAGCTGATGCCACGCCATAACGACAGTGATACGGGAAGCTTCCTGAAGATGCCGGTTCGGCTAAGTTGGTGGCTGTCGGAAATTTCCGTTTTCCTGTCACTCGGGAGAACAGCGGAAGTTAGGAGGACGAGTTCCGGAATCTCGCTGTCGGAACTGCCGAGAGTGGGAGGCTGTTAGATATTGCGGTTTAATGTGGACACGTGTGTTCCATGTAGATGAGGAATGCATTGTTACTTCGTACTTCGTAGGAGCGTTGCTTACGCTCTTGTCTTCACTACAGAGCGAGTCTCTCCTCGTTTCTTAATTTGGGTATGATTACCGGTTCCCTTAACTGACCTCATGAAATTGCTTGAGTGTAGGCGAAGTACGTGTTGTAACAGGTTCAACCATGCAAAAATGTCTCCGTGTAAGAGGAAATAACAAGCCCGCAATAATTACTCCTTGCGAATTCATATTTGAACAATTCGCTCATACCATCAGATATGTCTCTTGATATGGGTGGAAGCAACTAGAGGAAGAAGAAGAGACAGTGTCTGAAAATTGTTAACAGCCTTTATATTGTGAAGGAGTTCACTAATTGTTTACAGTGGTTCTAAATTTATGATACACTTATATAATATTGGTGTGTTCAGAGGTATGACTGACAGAGTTATCAATTTTTCAAGTGCCAGTCAAATTTGTACACACAAAATTACTATTTGTTAACGATATTGCCAATTTTGCAAAGCTCAAGGTGTCATATTTGAGTTTTTTTCAACATTAAACAATCACTGTAAAGACTGATACGTTACATAGATTTAATTATGACCCAAGTGAAGTTTTCGCGAAATTTTACGTTTTTTTCTTGTGTTTTTTTTTTACAATTAACGAAACCTTACGAATTGCGGTGCAGTTGTTGCCAACGAAAACCTCATATTCCTCTCCTGTGGACTAAGCTAAACACTCCGCATTCGGCTATATATTAGTAGCTCCCACTTTTTCCTTTCACCCCCCTCTCTCTCTTGAGTTTATGGGGTATTCCATTTTAGGACTCAGAAATCGGAGAGTAATGAAACGCTGAGCTACAGAAATTCAATGGGTTCCACGGGAGGAAGCCACTTCATTGAGGAGCGAGGTGCAGCAAAAAGAAGCCCTATTTCTCCGGTTTCATGGACCACTTAAGCCTCTTTATACTAACACGCATGCCCCGAAAACACAATAGGTGTGCGAGAATAATGAACCGCGGAAATGGCATCGAAAAACGTGAACTGAAGCCGATGGGGTGTGGAAGGAAGGGAAAAATAAAGCGAAAGAAAAGAGGATACTTGTAACTAGAGCCGTGTCTGTTTCGAAGTGCGCGAAAGGGGGCGTATAGCTAAGAGGCTTGCGCAGACTTTTTACGACGTCGCGAAATAGAATAATAAGCCACATAAAAATAAGTGAGAGTGTAGGATGGATTTTTGAACTTGAAAACGTGAGCTTGGGATCGGTTCAGTAGACGACACGGTTTAGCGTAAGCTGTTAGGTTTGGGAAAATCAGCCTTATCTCTCTTCCTCTGAAATTGAGGCGAAAGCGTCAGGTGCCTCATCAAACGCTAAAAGTGACCGTTGGCATTAGCGGCGTCAAAACAGGTGAAGCAAAAAAAAAAAACACTTCACGTCGTTATGACGTAACGAGTTGCGCAGATATGCGTCATCACAATGGCTTCATACATAGACGTCATCATCTCACATTGTAGCGTGGTAAAAGGTGGGCCTACCATGGAGGCACCGCAAATTTGCGTGTAGTGCAAAAAGCTTCCGATTCCCCCGATTTTGGAGGCAGTGAAAAACTACATCGAGTGCGCATAGTTCAGGGGGAGATCAATCATATCGACGGAAAAGAAACAGGACATGACTTTCGCCTTCCAGCTGTGTTGGGTAATTGCATATTGTTTTTACGCTAATAACGGGTCGCTTAAAGGAGGTCACGTCGATTTTCATTTCGTGGACTTACGCGTATGGACACCGCACCGTTAACCAGGTGTGCAGTTTTGAGTCGCGCTGCAAATGAACTCGGGGAACGAATAACTCCATAGGTCGAGTGTGTGCGTTTGTTTAGAACCGACAAAGTCGAGGTGGTGGTAGTGGTTGTATTGCGACAAACGGAGTTAGCCTGGCCTAAACGGCCGGGGATTGTGGTTAACGGTAAGAATGATTGATGATTGATATGTGGGGTTTAACGTCCCAAAACCACCATATGATTATGAAAGACGCCGTAGTGGAAAGCTCCGGAAATTTTTATCACCTGGGGTAACGTGCACCCAAATCTGAGCACATGGGCCTACCACATTTCTGCCTCCATCGGAAACGAAACCGCCGCAGCCGGGATTCGAACCCGTGACCTGCGGGTCAGCAGCCGAATACCATAGCCAGTAGACCACCGCGACGGGGCTAACAGCAAGAATGTGCAGTTTTGGCACGAAAGCATGTGACGTCGCTTTCATGGTTTTTTATGGTACCTATTGACACCTTATACGAGCAACTGTCTTGTGGATATCAGTCTTAAAGCTGAATGTTGATTGATTGATTGATTGATTGATTGATTGATTGATTGAGTGGTTGAATAATTAAAATGGAGGTTTAACATCCCAAAACCACCATATAAGTAGGAGAGACGCCATAGTGGAGGGCTCCATAAATTTTGACCACCTGGAGTTCTTTAAGAAGCTGAATGTGGAGCTTGAAGTCATGCGTGGAATGGAATTTGAAAATGGTTTTCAGTGACTTGCTTTCATAGCCTTTTTTTTTTTAAGTGAAGGCTGGGTAAATGCGTTACCACTATAACATTTTTACTGTCAAGTAGAATTGTAAGTGAGGGCCTCACTTACATTTCACAGAGTCCTGCGCAGCGAAATTTCTGTGTTTCCGAAAGTGATTGAAGCAGCAGAAGTGTGAGCGAGGCTTACGACGCTGTCGTTACCTCCATTTCGAAATGATCACATTTTTTATTTTTTTTATTAGAGGCGCCCTATTGTTTTTCTTCGCTTCTTACACTTAAAAGAGAGTACAGTTCGGAGCGCTCTGAGCTGGCACTCGGCGCTCCTCAGAAGAAGGTCTTCAGGCCAATCACAACAAAAGGCAAAAATGCCTTGCTTCAATGTTTTGCTTGTAACTTTCGGCAAAGCGGCTCAACTAGCCGAAGCTTCATAACTAATCCGCTTCTCCAGCAAGAGAGATTTGTTGGCTACTTTTTGAAGAAGCAGAAAAGATATCTCAATACACAAACAATAAACAAATAGAAAGAAAGAAAGAAAGAAAGAAAGAAAGAAAGAAAGAAAGAAAGAAAGAAAGAAGGAAAGAGAACAGAAGGAAACGCAGCCTAATGTCAAGTTTAGACTGTAATTTCTTCTTCATGATGTTTTAAGATAAACCCTGCTTAGAGAGCTGGTTCTCTACTGAAGTGGTCGCAACCATTTCAAGTTTAAGTTTAACCATTTCAGTTCAGCGTTGCGAAAAAACCGGATTCCTTTTGTTTCCCACGTTTTTATTATATTTTTCACCTTATCACGTCATAGTTCCCATCCTTTGGTGAAAGCTACTGCGGGAGTTCACAGTTCATCGCGTCGCCATGTTATAGCTAAAACAAGAATTGATGAAACGTGAATAAAAACAGGGTGCATGCGCAAATGGATGACTCAGGCACAGCGTAGGCCTTTATCGGAGGTGTTGCGTTGCTAAGCTCGCCACGTTTGCGCGAATACAGATCTGGGCGAAATGCAATAATCGGCGGCCACGGCACCGGAGATTCGAAAAATCAGTATTATGCGACATCACCGAAATTTTTTTCGATATCACTATGACATCATCATCATCATCATCATCATCATGGACATCATCATCATCATATAAAGGCGTCACTTGGTCAATTGTGGGCCTATTTCGGAAGCAACGCAAAGCCATGGGAAGTGCGGGAAGCTTTCGACGCCTCATATAATTTAAGACAGCGAATAACTATATGGTAGTTGCAGGAAGCCTTTAAAAAAAATTCCGGCAAATTTACGAGCTGAATGGTGATGAGTGGCCGGAGCAGTGGAATCGTTCGATGTTACCGTAAATCATCCGTGACAGTCACTACTCCCGCATGTAAATGAGTGACAAAGCAGTGTACAGTTATACACAGGGTTAATTGGTCATAAGTGATTTGCCGTGTTGAGATGTAAATTTTGTTTTGCCTTCCTCATTATTACTACCTTGTGGCATCAAATCTAGTCCGAAGTTGGCAACGACAAGGTCTGTGCACGTTCCGCTGGTGCTTGTTGGTTGTTTCCAGTCATACGAACTGCATCGTAGAGCACATCGAGCCGTCTTTTACTACACAAGCGAGTCTTCGTGCGTAATCATTATCGTCATCATCTTCGTAGTCACCACGGTTATGGCGCGCAACGTCAACGCCACCAACGGACAACACTTGACCTTAAAGGGGTATTGACACAAAATTTCGCGGCCGAGATTGCCTGCGGAGTCAATTCCCGTGGACATTTATTATCATCAGCAAGATGCTAACAGTGCATGTAGCATGGAAGGTACTTAAATTAATCTTGAAGTTTGCGTGAGTGCTTCATTTCATTGTGCCATTGACAACCTGGAAGCGGACCCTTTGGGTATCTCCTACTTCTCTTATGTTACCACGCGGCAGTCAAGAAAACAAGTTATAACGGTGTCACAGCCGCCATTTGTCTTTTGCTGGGTTTGTTCCAAGGAGGTATAAAACATATTGCTTTCAAACATTCTTGATTTGTTCCCACAGGCTTCTCGGCAGCTGGTCGCGAGTGCGTGGCCGTAGTGCACGGTTTCAAAGTTTTGCGTTCGGTGACACTGCAGTCCCGTTTTCCATTTGGAAGTAATACTCGATCTGGTATGCGGGAGGGCGTCACAGTTCTGTGTGCTGACGTGGTCGAGAGTTCCACACGCTAGGTGGCGATAGTTGCACGGGGCGGAATTTCGTTTTTGGGGCTCTCTGAAACCGAAACTGAAATTGGTCGAGAGAGCGGGACCGGTGAATAATTATATCTGTCGCGTGCTGCATTAAACGAGGTGTTGTGTTAGGACTATCAGGCCCTCAGGGACACAATGCG
The DNA here is from genome assembly GCF_043290135.1 of Rhipicephalus microplus. Lineage (NCBI taxonomy): Eukaryota > Metazoa > Arthropoda > Arachnida > Ixodida > Ixodidae > Rhipicephalus > Rhipicephalus microplus. The sequence goes on from NC_134709.1 coordinate 21,398,654, forward strand.
GACGAAAAAAGCGAGGCCGAAGTTTTTGTGTCACTATCATTTTAGGAAGCAGAATCTTTGCCCCTATAAAGATGTGGAGGGGGGGGGATATGCGAGAGGGGCGATAGGTAAAGTTGACTAAAAAGTTGACTTTCGTTTTCGAGTCGTCTCAAGCAAATGCATGACGGACCACACGACTATTTTTCGCATGTGACCCGCAGAGCAGAGATCGATGGCTCAAACCTCGAGACAGTCATGAACTGTCCGACTTTTGCTGTCCGGGGGTAAGCGCCATTAGTATACCAACCGCATGTGTACGTTTCCTATAGATGCACACTGACTCATACGTATCGGTCGTAATTCCTAATCTCAGACAGAGTTGCTGTCATCTACACGACATCGTTCAAATGCTTGCCTGTCCTACGGGCAAGCAAAAAGGATGATCCAAAGCAGTGCGTCTAACCGAATTCCCCAGCCGACAATAGGCGACACGGCTTTCTTTATGAGAGCCTGGCATTGACGAACGTCGTCGAGGCGTCCATCTTACTCGCCGTGGCGTGCTCGCTCATTACGTCACCGCTCGCTCATTACGTCGCGAGCGAGTGGCGACGTCACCCGCTAACAGCCAGTCGTCAATCAGGCGCCCAGCGTCGCTTGTGTGCGTCGTTTGTGTGCGTCGAAACGACGCGTCAGACGCTAGACGACCTAGATGAGGAACTTGCTCCTCATATGCGTCGGACCTCGTCTCTCACGCTGCTGTTTAGGATACATCGCTTTCCTTTGTTATTCTATCTGCCTCCTGTAATACTTAGCTGCGATCGTTAGGTGGGAGCAGGCCAAGTTTCCTACTTTGACCGACAGTCTGCAGCTGGGGCCCGATGGGAATTCTTGTCTTCTTTTATGTTACGCGCGCTTCTTTCGCAGGCTTTTCGGCTCTGCGCGTCACTATAGAGGCTTCTGCTAGTCTCCTGCTTATTTTTTTCTTACTTCGCTAATGATCGATTTCGAGCTCTGGTGGATGCACATCACTCAGAATTTGTGCGAGCATGTGTTTGCCCGAGTCGTTAGTTGTTCTTGTTACGTTCCCTAATGCCCGAGACAGAGACAGTTGGGTGCATGTAAAAGTTAGGTGTAGTGGAGACTCAATGCGTAACTTGTTTCAAGTATTCAGTCACTCATCTTTCACATAGTCTACAGTCCAAGCCTTTATGGGTATACCTATTTTTAGAGCCAATTTCTTAAACATATCACATAAAACTTTATTCGACATAAAATTCCAGTTGAGAGCACTGGTAAATTGCAGTACGTTTCATACATATATGGGATCCTAGTGACCGGTAGGTTACATCAGTTTATTGTAGCTCTTGCGTAATTAAAGGGTCACATAAGTGACCTACACGACATGGTTCGTGACAATTCCTTATATTTGATCCTGCAAACGTACTGCTTTCTTCTTTACTTGTCATTGCTGTAATTTAGCGGAACAAGCTATAAACAACAACGAAAAAATTCACGGTTTGATTATGCATTCACCTAAAGAGACTTGAAAGTGACGGTCAACTTCATTTTCTTCTCAGTCGAATGTCTTGATTCTCCCTCCCGAAGGCATCGTACATGTAAGGGCCGGTTCACACTAGCGGCAAGCCTACCCTGACGGAGCGGTGCCGCAGACCGGCGGCCAGCGCCACCCGCCGGCTAGCTGTTCGAAGTGCACGGCAAGCTTCGCCGGCGAGGAATTTCAGCCTCCCACAAACATCGCTGCCCTTCCGAATGCAGTTGTCGACCGCCTGGAATCTATAAAGCGGCCACTCTGCGCTCTGTAGCTCGCAAGCTCCGAACTGATGCTTCCATTCGCTTTAGGCTAATGTCCTTTAGCTTCGACAACGCAGTAGTCGAATTGATTCGACAATGTTTTTCAGAGCCATACTCAAATAATTGATGTTGTAGGCTTAAGCAATCCTTCCCAAATCTCGGAGGGCATACATTACACGTTTGTTAGTTGCTGCTAATGCTGGATTGAGGGCGCCACTTCTCCAAACGCCTGCTTTGGGAGACGTCATTTTGAATAGCTGTGCGCTTTTTTTAAACACCGGACAGGCCAAAATGCTCTATTCACTGCTGGAACGTAGTCTGGAAGCAACACGTTCGACATAGCGTGAAAACTGCGGAGCAAGAAGCGAGCAGCTCGAAGTGTTCCGCGGCCGACGCAGACGATGCGGAGAGGCGAAGGCAGACGACGTGGCTCAGGCATGTCCCTCCTCCGACGCTGATTGGCTACGCCACTCTCAGGCAAGCGGCAACCGGCACAAAAATGGGTCTCCGACCCACTTTTCAAACGGCGAAGAACGGCAGACGTGCGCGAAGCAAACAGCCCTGCATGGCTTCCTGAGAACGTCAAACGTTAAACGGCGAGGCATGCTTGCCGCTAGCGTGAATCAGCCCTAATATGATTTCGCACTTCCATCGGAGACGTTCCAGTCTTTGTTCACCTCATGGGGTTTGGCAGTGCCTACGAGATCGGCTCACTATTGCCAGGTGATGATGATGTCATGTGATGACGTTGTCATGTGACGTCGCAATCACGTCGCGAATTTTGGCGGCCGTATGACGTCCCGGGGCGTCCTCGGTTAATTACCTTTTTTCATCCCATCATGTCATCGCCGACGTGGTTGAAGGTCACTCTTCGTCTTTGAAGAGGCACTTTCACCTATCGCCAGAACAATTTACTAACTCCGTGTGCACCCACGGCCCATAAGCAAAGCTTCACTGTCGAGTATAGCTAGGAGGCAGACGCTGCTACAGCGGCAGGACATCGCAAAGGGAAGCGTTGTTTCTTCTCACACTTTTGTTCCTTCTTATTTTCCGTTAAAGATAACAGGAACGAATCGAGAATAAGAAACTTCACTGTCTTTTTTCGTTACGATTGTCATCCGAATTTCTCAATAAAGGAAGCCCAGAGCAGCGGCGAATGCGCCTCGACCTTGACGATGTGAGAACGGCTTCCGGAGGGTCGCGTACTCGTCTTTCTGGTGTGGCCGCATGTTCCAGCTGCCAACCCTTTTCTTATACGATGTGCTTCTAACGCATCGCACAGAAAAGTCAGGCCTATAAAGGCAACTGGCTGCCATTAAGGGTCAAGCGGGTTATATCAGCTCGACGGCGATAGCTACTACCCAATTTTCAGCCTCGAACCGCATGGCCCGCACGAGTTGGCCGAGCTCGGTGTTGTAACTTGCGTGCAGTGCTCTCATCGGGGCAGCATATCTTTTGCCTTTGTTCCTTTTCTTTTCCTAAACTCAACCCGACCCAACCCATTAGGATAACTAGCTAACTAACTAACTAACTAACTAACTAACTAACTAACTAACTAACTAACTAACTAACTAACTAACTAACTAACTAACTAACTAACTAACTAACTAACTAACTAACTAACTATCTAACTAACTAACTAACTAACTAACTAAGTAACTGACTCACTGACTGACTGACTGACTGACTGACTGACTGACTGATTTGAAGGACCGACCGACCGACCGACCGACCGACCGACTTATAAGGTTTCACGTGCGTTTGGCGAAGCATGTGGACCCTTTTCGCCAACATATGCGTGTTCGTTCGAACATACGCGGAAAAGGATATCTGAAAAAAGAACATGCTCATGCAGTCCATCCTCGTGGTCATCATACTTAAGCGTCGTCTCTCTAAAGAGAGAAAACAATATCAGGCATAAGAAATGAGTGCAGTGTCAAGCTTCGGCAACCTCGTAATTTCACGTTATGGAAGCCGCCTAGTTTTTCAGTCGAGAAGAGCGAGCATGGTTTAACGTCCTTGTGTGGAGGAGTTAGGGTAACGAAAGGAGAGAGCGGAAAAAAAAGAGTACGAGTATTATATGAGATGCGAGTACCCACAATAACAAGCGCAGTTGAAGCTTGGGTATTACTATTCACATCATTGTTTTCTTTAGTGGCACTGTTAACACTAAACGGGACAATAGATGAATGGAAATGAAATCGCTACTACAATTCAAAGAGGGGATAATATTTTCAATATAGAACAAAAAGACCGTAATGTGTGGCGTGTCGTTCAGAATGAGTGGTCGGAAACGCCGCAAGATACGAAGAGTCAATTATCATACGGCAAGCTTAATACACATATATACTAGAAGAAGAGGAATTGAGTGAATAGCAAAGCATGGTTCATTCGATTGGGCAGCACGACGATTAGAATCGGTCGGTGTCTGTCAGCGCTAAGAATCGAACCCAGCGCCTTCCATGTCGCTGGTGAGGAGCGTGGCCTTGCAGGCTCGCACTGACGTGGCGCGCTACTGTCCTGCCACTGGTATGTGCTGCCAGCCGCGAACGGCGGCGGCATATTAAAGCTGCAGTCATAGATGCCTCGCAAACGCGAAAGTTGACCGTCAGCGGCGGGATGTGTCGGTGGCGTGTCGGGGAATCGGCACGAGTGACGAAAAAAAAAAAAAAAGCCACGATTACGTGAGGACGTCGCCCTAAGGATGTCATCACGACGTCCTATATCGATGAAATTCGTCGCATCATTATGACGTCACTAGGACGTCATTACATGGCGTTGTTTCTTGTTGGGTCGATCACGGAGGCAGTCCAAAACCAGGTGTAAAGAATAAGCAATGCTTCCGGTCTTGGAGGCAATAAAAAAGCACGTTAGGAGCAGAAAGCTTTAGCAGGTTGGCGGCGGAGTATAACGTAATACATCATCTAATGATGAAGTAATACATCATCATGAGCGTAGCATGTGGTCATGTTGTTACATGACACGTATCTCATGTTTATTATGTTTGCACCAGTATCATACCTTCGTCATCTATTCACGTTCCGTAATACCGAATTTGGTATAAGTGAAGCTAGAGAAGCAGCTGCCAGCGCATCATGAGCGTTGCATGTAGTCATGTTGCTACATGACACGCATCTCATAATTATCATGTTTGCACCAGTCACATATTTTCGTCATTCATTCACGTATCGTAATACCAAATTTGGTATATGTGACGCTAGCGAAACGCCGCGAGCGCACCATGAGCGTGGCATGTAGTCATGTTGTTACATGACACACATGTCATGATTTTCATGTTAGGGTCTGTCGCTTATGTTTGCCATGCAATCATGTCATACCATAGCAATTTTGCAACATGCAATGTGAACGAAATCACCGCAAAAGCTGCACGACCATGAAACGTAAATCTAGATATCCATGACATACATATCATGGTTTTCATGTTATGACTAGTCAGATATGTTCTTGGTACAGTCATGATATGCTATACCAAGTTTGGTATCGATACCATATTCGAAACGGCCAGGAGAGCTAAAAGTAGTAGACTGATAGATAGATAGATAGATAGATAGATAGATAGATAGATAGATAGATAGATAGATAGATAGATAGATAGATAGACAGCTGGATAGATAGCTAGATAGCTAGCTAGCTAGCTAGCTAGCTAGCTAGATAGATAGATAGATAGATAGATAGATAGATAGATAGATAGATAGATAGATAGATAGATAGATAGATAGATAGATAGATAGATAGATAGATAGATAGATAGATAGATAGGTAGGTAGGTAGGTAGGTAGGTAGGTAGACAGACAGACAGACAGACAGACAGACAGACAGACAGACAGACAGACAGACAGACAGACAGACAGACAGACAGACAGACAGACAGACAGACAGACAGACAGACAGACAGACAGACAGACAGACAGACAGACAGACAGACAGATAGATAGATAGATAGATAGATAGATAGATAGATAGATAGATAGATAGATAGATAGATAGATAGATAGATAGATAGATAGATAGATAGATAGATAGATACGCTTCAAAACCGGGCCGCTAGATTTATTCACTGTTCATACTCTTCAACTGTCAGCGTATCTGGATTGAAAGCAGAATCTGGTTTACCAGATCTAGACCTTCGCCGTCGTATAGCCAGCCTGTCATTGTTCCACAAACTTTTTCATAGTCCCTTGCATGCCCCACCTTATATCGTTCCTGCAACACGCATATCTCACCGCACGAGCCATTTGCTTCAATTTGCTCGGCCACGCTCCCGGACTTCTATTTTTTCTGCCTCGTTTTTTCCACGTACCACACCAGACTGGAACAGCCTTTCCAGTGAAATTACAACCATTCTCTGCCCATCAACGTTCATAGAATATATCAATAATCACTTTTTATGTTAAATCTTTGGCTTCTATGTTTTGTGTTTATAGTTAGCCACCCCTTATGTAATACCCCCTCGCGGGTCTTTAAGGAAATAAAATGAAATGAAATGAAATGAAACATGCTCAAAGTCTCCGAAGTTCGCTAAGAAATGCTTCGCTTTAAAACATCTTGTATGCAAATACGAATTTTCTGTTGTACAAAGCCAACCACTAAGTGCACTGATAAAACACCGCACTGCTTAGCGTTTAATTTCCAGCAAACCAAGCTAACGCTTCGTTGTTCACTATACTGCACGCAACTTGCAATACGCAGATTAGCAGCGACCTGACCGGCCCTAATGTCCCTTAATATCCAGGGACATTAACCAGCCCTAGTCACGGGTCCCACCTATTCTGATTTCCGAAAAAGAAAAGTTTGCAACGACGGAGATAAGACTGATAGGTCACTTATTTTGTTTGAGACGCTGGTTTCCGCAATTCAAGGCAAAGACAGCGGAAGGAACCCGTAACCCTCTGATGGTCGGCGTCGACATGCAAAGTAAAACAAAGGTAAACAAAATTGCTGAGACACTGTCGTGGCCACTACCGTACTATGTGGCAGCTGCTGACGTATGTAGTTCGTTACCTTAAGTCTTGCGCGACCATTTCCTTTTGGTTATGGATGTGGAGAAAAAGATAAAGACGGGTGGGTATCGTAAATTGGCCAGCAGAAGCAAGTTTGTCCATTAGAAGCGACGTCAGCAATCCTGATATGCAGCCGTTGTCTTAAGGAGTAGATAAATAAGCTAGCAAATAATATCTCGGTCGTAAGATAGTCACTACTGTAAGGCACCCTACAAACGAGTGCTGTAAACGGCTCACGTGTACAGCGCTCATTTGTAGATGGGAACAAGACATAACATAGCGAACATTGCTACATTGCCTTTTTACGCCAAACGAAGGTGTGAAACAGACTACATACTGCTTTCCGTCATAGAATGTAAATAACAGTTGATATGGCCTTGAAATAGCTAATCATTGGGTTCTTGTGTGCTCTACTGATGTTCTCATTATGAAGCACACATTGGTAACAGATCAACCATTCACACCCGCTGACCCGACTGGAGATTTTCAGAATCGCTTTCGTGCCATGAGAGCATCATTCCTTCAGGCTTCACTCCGGCAAAAGATGCAGAGATACCAGCATGGACTTTATAAAGACCGGAAGTGCGCCTTTATCTGTTGCAGAGATGGATAAATATGCGTCTACTCTCTCGTGGTCTGAAGCAATGAACCTTATTGGATATATATACTGAATATGTCGCATTCATAGATGCGTTCACCGATGGGTCTCTGTTACCAACCGCCTCAACAGCGGCGCGTGGTATACCAAGTTTGAGGACCAGTGAACGCTTCCATCTAGGCCACCGAAGAAGATTGATGCCGGGAGAGATTGTACCCATCCGCGAGGTAATTTGTTACATGTCTACGCGGCCTCCTTACAAAGTGATTATAATTTGTGTCTCTAAACCAGCGCTTCAAGGAATAGATTTGGTGCTAAAACAAGGATCATATTACCCTCCTGTTCAATAAGTAGCCGAATCCCACTATGTAGCCGTGAGAACAGGCCATCGTATAAAGCATCACTGGATTCCAGCGTACTGCGGCCTGAATGCAAACGAACAGGCTGATGCAAAGACAAACATGACCCGCGTCAACGCCAAAATATGGCCAATTTAATTTTTACGGCCGGACACTAACACTGTTTTGCATTTTAACCTCCGCGAAACTGCCATGGCTTACTGGTCTTTGCCTAGTAATCTTCACTACCATCGTTACAAACTACACCCAGACATCCAAGTTCAAATACCGTCAACCAGGAAAAGGTGCAGTTCAAGTCTACTGCACAGGCTTCGCCTGGTGCGGCGTTCACTCGGTGATACCTGCGCTGTATTGGCCAAGCAAACAGTCCGAATTGCGAAGTATGCCACCTGAACACCTCCTTTGCGCTGCCCGTGATATAGCGTACAAAGAAAATCGATAGGAACCTTTTTGTTCAATTCTGTCAAGTAACAAGTATCAGAAAGAGTTCTTTTGGGGCCTATATGTTTTCATCGCCGCAATATTTTCAAAGCTTTGAACGAGTTATTGCGTGGGACAGAATTCGAAAAAAAATCCTCATAAATAAGTTTTAGGCAGACAAGGTTTTGATTTATCACCATCTTCATCCTCACTATCAGCAAAATCTTCTCTCTGCTCTCTTTACCAGCCCGTTCCTTTATACCAATGAGTAGGAGGTCAACAAAATCGATTCAGATCATCATCTCAGATTTTGTCTGAAAATAAACCTCTCTTACTTACTGACTCCCGGTCCAAGTACTCAAATATTTCGCCAAGTCACACCAGTAAAGTGGCACCATCTTGTTATTGGAATCGAGGCCAGAACATTTAAGCGAGCAGAGCAACAATATTGTGCTGATGCTGATAACATTACGTCTTGTAACGCCAGTGCCAGCGTGCCGTGATTAGTATGCTGTAACATAGGCGTGAAGGATTGCCTGTTATAGAAATGTTACATGAAGCGATCCACCATTCGTCCCGGGCAATGTTTCTCCTTTCGTGAACCACCAGTCCTAAGCACCCAACCACCCCCTTTCCCTGACCTTTCTCGTAGACCGAGCCCGAAAGAAAGTCATCTTTGCAATGGATGCGAACAACAAGAACATGAAAGTGAATGAAAGTGGGTGAATGACGTGCTTCTCACAAGGACCTGCCTTTAGACTCCGGCTTTCGGGTGGTGAAGGTGCGAAGTAGACGGCTCCTCGGAGGCAACACCAGTGGCCCTTCGACCACATTATGGACGAAAACATGCTAGGCTGCTAGAAGACGCTTTCGAAATTCGTGGAAAGAGCAATAATGTTTGCTGGGGTTTCGCTCTTAAACCACGACCTCACTATGAGGGTGCCATAGTAGATGTCTCTGAAAATTTCAGACACCCGAGGTACTAATGCACAACTAACTCTAAACAAATGGGCTTCTGACATTTTGTCTTCATTGTAGAGCGACCTTCACGGCCGGAATTCGATTCTGCTACTTTTGTGTCAGGAGTCGAGTAGCATAACCATTAGTCCAGACTACTGGTTTGATGGAGAGGATATGGCCGAGTAAAGTTGTGGGGTAGACTTGGCGTCCACCGTAGCTGACTAGCCCCTCCCAATGACGTACACTCCTGAGTACAATGCTGTGTGCGTTACGCGTAGTGAAACACTGAGCCTCACTTGTAGAAATAATGGCGTGGATGTTACGCCTCATGTATTGATGGATCATCCGGATAAGTTCACATGGCGACGTTGGTACTGAAACGCAAAATAAATTGTGCTATAATTAAAAAGAATGAACAGAAGCCTAATTACTCATCGCCATGGTTCCTTCCGGGCACCCTGATGCTTCCAGGCCTGAATGACTTCGAGTGCGTGAAATTCGAAAATTGGTTGGGGCGAGCACGAGTCGTGTTATCAGCGCCGGCGAATACCGGGCTCGGCAGCGATGCACTCATCAAAATTTATGCCGCCAACCCGTGTCAAGATGGTAGGGTATGCTCAAACTCGTACAGCCGCACATAAGCCGAGACAACCTCGGCCCGCAGTGTCTGAGGCGCCTACGAAAAGTTTAATCATCCGACGGCCCGTTCTCACAGATTGGATGCCGGCGCTGGCGGAATTCTCGATGCTGCGGTTTCTCTCTCAACAACGCCGGCTGCGCGGCAGTTCGTGTAATTGTGGCCGAGAGTGCTCAGTCGCAATTAGTTGGGTCGCAGCGGCGTGAAAATTCAGTTTAGTTTCTCGGGTAGATAACCCCACTTGCCCTCGTCCACTATACTCCCCCCTTGCGTGGCAGCATCATCGTTGAACTCGACCCTGGGCATATAACCGTGGCTGCTTCGGTTTTATTCGATGCCGCATCAACGACGGGTAATGTTATATGTTCCCGATTTGGCTGACAACAATTTTTAACACGAAAGTCTTAGAATACTCATCAAACGTGAAAATCGACCGGCGTCCAACTTCGGCAGCATCAACACAAGTAATGCAAAAAAATCACCATGTTATAATGTCAAAAAGTGACGCTATCATGACGTTACATATCAGTAAAATTTGTGACGTCCCCTTCAATGTTATATGAAATAACGTGATGCCACATCACATCACATTGCTTGGCTTAAGGCAGGTTGATCCCGGATGCTATGCAACACTTGGTTAGCGCAGAAAGCTTACAATGCCTCAAACACTGGAAGAATTGCAAAACCCTGCTAGTTAGAGAAAGCCCCCAGAGGGGAGTACGAAAAGTCCAGTAGAAAGCGAATAAGATCACTTCCGCATTTGAGTCAACTAAGGCGAACCTATAAAGGACCGTTAGGGAGTTACCGTGGCTTATAGAGACAGCAAAAGTATAAAATAGGGATGTGTAATTCAATGAATCAACCGATCAATCAATCAATCAATCAACCAATCAATCAATCAAGCAGTTCAATATTCATAACAGAAATGGAGTACAGTGCATAATATTCATACATTTGGGACCCCAATACTCGGCATGAGTCGTAACAGGTAGTGTTATTTATATCAGTGTAAAAAGATTTCAGACCAAGATGTATAAGAAATACAGAATACCGAAATGATAGTCTTTCGAAAGAACATGGAACCTACGATCGATGAAAATTACTTGAACGCTGCGTGTCACCAGAAGCAACGTTCGTACAAGCAGTCTTGTATTCAGAACACTTGGCGCGTGTATGTACGCTTTTTACCTTCTGCTGAGCGACGTTCGTTCGGTCATGTGAAGGGTACAAGTTTTACATTGTCTACAACTGCTACGGGGAAACTTATAGATTTTATTCGTAGCAGAGCAAATGGCACTAGAGTGCAGCTAAATCACTTTGCTAGGCCATTACTCTATACTCGCATCACGTCTTTCTGTCCTGTCATCATTGTCGATCGCAATTTTTGTCTTTCCCTTCTATCGCTGAGCAGAGTAGCAGGAAGAGAGTGGTACCTCTTAATTCGTCTTCTAACAAATTCTCTCTCTTTCGCTTTCAAGCGTGAACAAAGTTATTTGAAGTTGTTGAAGCAATCCGTGTCGGCCTTGCCAACTTCATTCGTTGAGTATCTGGTGGTTCCAGATTGCCGCTGCGCATGGTGTGTCCCTAAATATGAATGATTGTTGCTAAAAGACGGCTCTCACTAGATTCCTGGGCTCATGGCAAGCACCTCAGTCATTCACATGTCAGGATTTTTCAAGAGTACAATAGCTGAGAAGCATGTACATGACCAAAACAAATCACAGCATATCCCCGGAGTGAATGATGATGAATGGGGCAAAGCGTCCGTCAGCCCCCCTGTACTTCTGTCCATCCGCGTGTCCATTCATGCGTCCGACCATCTGTCCGTTCGTCTGTCCATGCATCTGTCCGTGAGTCCGACCATCCGTCTGTCCGTTCGTTCGTGCATCCATCCGTCATCGGGATTCTGTCTGCGAGCGCGCGCTGCTGCCGCCTTGCGCTCTCTCCGCTGTGCAGCCTTATCCATCCGGCGACTCCGAGCGCGCGCCAACAGCGAAAGGATTTTATTACAACGCTCCCCCTAGCGTACGTCACCGCACTAAATCGAAAGATTGCCTTCAACCAATGACACGCGCCATATGTGACATCATTCCTATTTTATAAGATCTCGCGTCTTTCATCAACTACAAGTACCGCTTTCTAGTTTATAACATCTTGCATCTTTTCATCATCAGCTACAAGTACCACCATCTAGTAAACACTACAAGAACTAAACGAGAGGTGGCTACATACATGAGACGGTACCGCCATCTAGTGAACACTGCAAGAACTAAACTAGAGGTGGCTACATACAGGGGACGGTACCGCCACCTAGTGAACACTGCAAGAACTAGACTAGAGGTGGCTACATACAGGCTACATGGGACGCACAGCCCACGCCCTAATGAGCTTCGACCCTAAAAAAAAACACGATGGTTCACATAAACGCAGAGTAAACACGGGATGACACAATTTAATACGTCGTCGAAAAGGCTTAGCGATGACGTCGAATACCCTTGTTGAAAAAGAATGACCGGCGCCCCCGGGTTCATCCGGTTCCAGTCATGTGTCACTGCTCTGCGTTCTGAACTGAGAGACCTTGGCTTGCTAATGGATGTCTACGCACTCTCGGCTTTGTACGAAAACCATCGTCATAGAACTATAGGGAACAAAAACACGAGCTTCGTATGGTCGTCGGCTTTCGTTTTGACCCCTGAAAGCCTTGGCGCCATCTGACACCTGTCGTAGGCTTGCCTCCCTTTCTTTTGTCTGTGACCCTTGTGCTGTAGTGTACGGAAGTTCATTGTGTTGGAACTGAACAAAGACAGCTTGCTGTGTGCTTCGGGTTACACATGTAGCCAGAATTCCGACCTCACTGGAAAGCAAGAGTTAGGGTGTCCTCAAAGCATTTAGATCATGTTTCTTTATTGAGGAAAAATAGATGGTTACGTTGCGAGCAGCGACGACCATGTGTCCTTACAATCTGTGTGTCTGGGCAAAAAAGAAGGGGAAAAAAGCGAGAAATATGATAATAGTTGGACAACAATGTAGACTGAATCTACCAACCATACATGCACCAAATTCGGCCGACCGGCTATAGAAGCAGCACAGTCGGGTCAGAAAAGTGATCCCTTTCAAAAGAAAAAGAAAGTATATGTACAACAGAAACAATTTTCAGAACGAGCAGTACCAAAACGTAGGGTCATCGATCGCATGAAGTGTGATTGAAATGTAGACGAAAATGGATGAAAAAAATGGCAGCATATTCACGGAGTGAATGATGGATAGTAGGGCGAAGCATCCGTCCGTCCATTCGTTCTTGCTTCCATCCATGCGTTCTTGCTTCCGTCCATGCGTGCATCTGTGTGGCCACCCGTGCGTTCATCCGCCCGTCCGTGCGTGCGTCTGTTCGTGCGTCCGCACGTTCATCTATGCGTCCATTCCTGCTTTCGTCCATGCATCCGCTCCTGCGTGCGTCCATGCGTCCATTCGTCCGTGCAGCCATCCATGTGTCCGTCCATACATCTGTCTGTGTGTCCGTTCGTTCACCTATTCAACACTCCAAGTACCACCACCTCGCATCTTTTCATCATATATTCCTCATATAGAAGCACCGCCATCCAGCGGACATTTCAAGGACTGAACGAGAGGAGGCACACGCACACTTTCTTACGGCTTGCGCTTTGTGTCTACTTCCCACCTTTAACCACCTCGAGTTCATGGTATATACTAGTTCACTGTATTCATGGCACCGCGGCCCAACGCTCGCTAAACCTTTCTGAAACCTAGACGGTTACGCCCAGCGAGTATAACGTAGCAACGCTTTCTTGTCTTCTGTGCGTGTTGAACAATAAAAAAATTGTAGCGTGTGCCTTAACTAAAAGCCGAATTCTCCTGTCTCTCATTCACCCTTAGCAGCCATTGGCATGTACATTGAGTACTATCTTTTATTGTTCAACAACGCACAGAAGAAATCTCTCGCCGGCACCACCTTGGAGGTATAAATGTAATAATCGTTACACACTACTACTACTACGGCTACGAGGGACGAACGGGTGCCGCTATAAAAAGCTTCGCCCCAAAAAAGCTTTATAATGTAGTAGCCGAGTCAAACATCTTTGCCTCACGCAGACACACTGTGTATACACACTTAGGTCTTCAGTTCCCAATTACTGAAAGCTCCAGCTATAATACTGTTTAGTTAATTCACATCTACATTGATGTATTTTAACTTGGGGCACAACTTCAAAACTAATCTACACAAGCAATTTGTTTTAAAACAAAGCGCAGTACGCAACATAAAACATTTGCAACCTCGGAAACGCACACATCCATTTCTCGTCACGCTTCAGATATTCGCTGTTCAAGAATTATAAAATCTTCAACTAGCCATATATATCGATAAAGAAATAGGAAACAACATTGACCTTTGCATTGAACATTACTACCTAAGCTAAGCGATGCTCCTTATCATCTGCACTTTGAGATATATTGATTACTTTTTTTTTCAGGACAACTTATGGAAAGGACACCTCATCACATCAAGTACCCTCACCTGATACAGCACAATACAATAGCTACGTCCGTGAACCTTTAGAACTAAGCAGTGCTAAAAACATCCTTAAAAAATAATGTTAAAATATTCTGTGCACTGTGCCCTAATTATATTACCTATTATAAATATCTATTTCTTTTAGTAACTTTTGTACTTCTGTATAACTGAGTAAAAGTCACTTATTGCTTCCAAAAGTGTGTTGCTTTATTCTACTTATTCTAATATTTAACATTTATTTGGTTTCCGTTATTTTTACATATTTCTTTCATCTTACTACGGGCGAATGGAGGTTGATTCTTGAGTGATATTTTAAAGTGTATGTTTCAGATACGTTTTCTACTTCTTCAATTAGGCTTTTGTGTTCCTAAAAAGCCACATCTCTTTATTTTTGTAACACTGCATCTGAACAGATGCATTGGTAAAAGGACCCTAGTCAAGCAGATGTAATATGTCTTGAGTCCCTTGCACCTAGGAAATGTTTTTTTTATTGAAATAAACTGAATAAGAAAACTAAATGCATGGACAATATAATCGGTCCGAAATGTGGATAAGTTAATTTCTTTTTGGGAGCGCCCAACCCAGTGGTTCTCCGCCATTAATGTTACACCTTGGGGGACAGTAGAAGTGATAAGGGACTCTTGCAGTGAAATTTTCCAGTATTTAAACTGAAAGAATTTCTTAGTCGCATGAGGTCGCTAATCCGGCGTCGGCGGCGCCATCCCCCACTGCGCATGCTCGCGTCTCGCTTCTCGTGGCGCATGCTCGCGTCTCTTGCCAACTGTCGCCCCCCTCCCCGTCTCTTGCCTCGTAAGGCTGACGCAGGCAACGCCTAATAGTAAAGCTGACTACTCACACGCTGCACAACCGTTCTCTGGATCGCTCGTTCGGAATTCAGTCAGGGGCGTCTTTACTTGGCTTTCGCTTGACTTGACGCTTTGCTTGACTCGAGTAGATGTGACGGAAGCAACAGTATACCTTCAACCAGCAGTGGGGCACAACCCAACATAAGCATCAGCGTCCCACCACTGGTTAAAGTCAACGCTCCTCATCCTTTCAATAGATAACAATAATAAAGGCGAAATAACAATAAAGCATTACCAAACCATAACCATTTACGCAACATTCATGCGATACCCCCCTCCCCCCTTTCTGCGGAGCATTTGCTCGAGCTCCCCCTGTGCCAAGATGCAGGTGGCTTTTTTGTTTATTCGCATTTTCCTACTAATTGTGACTGCATGTATGTACAGGCAGAAAAGTACTTGCTCGCGCAACTGCCCTAGATATGGGAAAACAAGGGTTAATCTTCTGGCTTCGTGTTTTGAACAAGTAAAGGTAGATTTGTGCGGTGTACCTGTGCGGATGAAACATAGATGAAACACCGAGACATTGCACGTTCGCTGGTCATGCCATACGCGTCACGAAATACAAAAATAATAAAACATTCCTTTAACAGTACTAGGCGGTTGTGCTTATACGCGTTACTTATTTTCTTTTCACTGAAACCTTTACTGTGCCACACAAAAAACAGGGCTGCTATCGTGTGACTATCTATTCCACCTTTTAGAGACTCAGTAGTGTTTCAGCGAGTCAGCAGTTTTCTGCGTTAGTTAGCAGCACTGTTTCGCTGACGTGCGCGTCCGCAATAATTAGCGATCGCCGACAGCAAGGGTGTTCTTTAGACCGCCATGCGTACGTATCGCGACTCTGAACTTGAGGCAGGGAAAGGCCACGTGAGCCAATTAGCGTGCGAAGGGGATGCTCGTGCAGTTGCAGGACTCGTTGTTGAACTAGAATGAATGGAAGTTCTTGTTTCGATGGCAAACGATTATGACCATTAATTGTGCTGATTCGAAGAGAAGGAGCCATGAAAATAATAAATAATCAACATATTCTGCTGCACACACACACACACACACACACACACACACACACACACACACACACACACACACACACGCGCACACACACACACACATTCTCTCTCTCTTTCTCACTCACTCCCTCACTCACTCACTCACTCACTCACTCGAACCACCGGTTCCTTCTCCCGAATTTTGTCGCTGTGCGAGTTTCTTCGCGGCCGTAGACTTCTTGGCATGCGACTAATGTAGGGTCTTTTTTGGAGCCTTCCACTTCAGCAGCATGCGTCTTCTTGCCGCGAATTGCGCCCTACCGCAGTGGTCTAGTGGCTAAGCTGCTCGGCTGCTGAGCCGCAGGTCGCGGGATCGAATCCCGGCTGCTACGGCTGCGTTTTCGGTGGAGGCGGAAACGCTGCAGGCCCGTGTGCTCAGATACTGGTGCTCGTTAAAGAACCCCAGGTGGTTTAAATTTCCGGAACCCTCCAATATGGCGTCTCTCACAATAACAAGGTGGTTTTGGGACGTTAAACCCCACATATCAATTATCAATCACTTCCTGGAATTGCATCGTCTGCTCTGGCTTGCCGCTCGTGCTTGGATTTTCGTGCAGAATGCTGAGAAGTACATTTAACCAGCATTCATATTCTGGCCTCATTCTGCGTTTCGATACACCTTATAGGGCACTAAAACTGAGTATCGAGTCTTACCAAGTCTTCGTGCATATACCTTTTTACCTTGAGAAAACTTTATCTGTAGCGGAACACTTTTTTTTTCGGGGGGGGGGGGGGGGGCGAAGGGTGAGATGTGGGGCTTGTCTAGTATGCGGGGCACATACCGGCGTTACAAGATTCTACATGCAGCCATGTCCCATACGAGGCAGCTACGCTGTAAAAATAAAATAAAACCACACAATAAATTGACCCTTCACCTTCTTCGGAAACGTGAAGGATCAATTTGAAGCTCTGAACTAGGGGTCACGTGATTCACTGGTGCTAAGACCATTATTTATAAGTAATAAACTTTGTGGGGCTTTATGCGGGAAGCAATATCAGTATCCACGCTCTTGAGCACTCGTCTGTGTGTCAGTTATACATGGTTTATGATCGTTTATTCATACTGAACTCGAAACTAACGGGACCTTCTAATATCTGGCTATCTATGCAACAATTTTACCTTTTTTTTCCTGTATATTTAGACTGAGATGTCCTTAACACCCGTTTGTTCCGTGACCGATTCTGCTCTGTTTTTGTCTCTCATGATTACACCTATCATTTCCATTTCTACGCCTCTTTGCATGGTCATCAATTAGATTGGATAAATTATTAACATAAGAACATAAGTAATCTTTCATGTCACTCTGTACTACAGCGCAGTTTCTCCAAGCAGCGTCGGTACTGAACGCCCGCACTTCGAAATACTTTGCTGCTTCTCTGTACATGCATTATTTTTTCACTTTTGAAGGGTATACGCAGAGCTATGGTTCCAACAAGCCATTAGTCAATCCAAAGCGCTGTTCTTGCTTGCTATCGAGCTCGCTGCGTTCAGCCACTGTCTAGTACCAGCCTGCGCGAGAGTACTGTTCTATAAAACACAAGATCTCCTTAAACTCAGTGTCCCTTTTACAACCCCTATTTCCTCTCCAATGAGCCTGGTAGCAAACTGGTTAGTTGTGGGGGTTGTAAGAAGAAGAAGAAGAAGAAGAAGAAGAAGAAGAAGAAGAAGAAGAAGAAGAAGAAGAAGAAGAAGAAGAAGAAGAAGAAGAAGAAGAAGAAGAAGAAGAAGAAGGAAAAGGAAAAAGAAAAAGAAAAAGGAAAACAAAAATAAAAAGAAAAAGAAAAAGAAGAAGAAAAAGAAGAAGAAGAAGACGCCTAATTTCTGCAGCCCGGTTGGGAGCATAGCACAGAGCCTGGTTAATTGAACAAGGTTAACCTCCCTGTGTTTTCCTTTGTATCTTTTTCTCTTTCTCTCAGCCAACCGAGTAACGAGCTCTTACGCGTGCAGTCGGGCGCTGTTGTTGTCTTGGACAATTCTACATATTGTAGCTCGTTGAAAATGTTACTGATTCAAACAGACGCTAGAACTGTTCCTCAGAAAGTGAATTAGAATAAAGTTCTGCCTACCGGATCCACCAAACTGTATCTGAAGGACGCACATATTCACTCTCTTTTTCTCTGTATGTCGCTGCAGATGGAAATAGTTTCCGTGAACTTGAAGGCTGTAATAGGTTAGTCAAGTTGAAGCCTGAATTGTGCTCATGCAGAGTGCTGTACTTCAAAACAAGGATGTGGTAAAAAAGGGGGAGTGGCGGGGACAGGACCAACACCTTTTCTTCGGTCGACAGCGACATTTAGAAGTGGACGCCGTATTCTTCCTGAAATCTCGCTTTCCCCCAGAAATGGTCGCATCTGCGCCCTTTCTTTCGCGCTGCTTAACTCGCATTCCACTCACGTTGTTTGGGGCACAAAATTAGGAAACTGGGCATGACAGCACCGCTTCTGTGGGCTGGTCTCCCATCGTGCTCGTTCACGAGAGCTGTTACGCGAGCTTCGTACATGCGGTGCTCCTCTGCTAACATTCTGTCTGGCCGCGCTCCGCTGGTACCGGCATGGACGATGCGGCCACCGAAGGCGCACTCTGTCGTAGACACACTGGAAAAGCATGTAAGAAAAACACAGGAGATTCGCTGTGCCATTTCTCAGCGGCACGCTCGAGTTGCGCTAATTAGGTATGCGTAGGATGACGCTCATTCATCGTGCCAGCTGTCATCTTCTCGGTGCGAGTGCTTGCTAGATATGTGTGCGGTAAGGACGGGTGTCATCGGACTCGTTGAGGACAACAACCACGAGCAGGAGTGTCTACACCGTTCTTTCTCACTCCCGTTCGGTCCTCTGTTCTATTTATTCAAAGAAACTTTGAGTTTGCGTGATGTCCCAATGAATGAGAAAATGTCTGGTACGGCACAGGTACCCAGTTTTCTGTAGAGAAGCACTTATTGTTTTCAGGTGGAGAGAGTTCGGTTGTCCTTATTTTATTTCTGCTTGCATTCATTTGGTTGCTGTCCAGGCATGCTTGACAATGTAAGTCCACCTACAATGTCTTGCTTCTTTTAATACGTGTGCCTTGCGCGCCCGTTGGCGGCGCTAGTGTGCTCGAAAAAGGTCTATTGAACTACAACGAATGGCCCTTCCTCGCCCAGCCTTGTAGTGTACTCGTGCGGGTTTAATCCGTTGGAGTGTTGGGGAGCGTCACTCATAGCCAAAGCGATGTGCATGGGACATTCTTTTTGCCAGAGTACATCACATGACTCGTGATTGTCGCACGCCCGATGTGACAGCCGACCAATAAACCCTCGCATGTTACCCAAAGGTGTCAAGTTTGACGGGACGAAACTCTTGCCACGAAAGCATGACAGAAGGGAAATCGCTCCAGGGGCCCGCCTTTTTGTTAGAGACTGCTAATGAAACCAACAGACAATAAAGCCGAGGAAGGCTTACGGAACGATATTCTGAAATAATTTATTATTAGTGTAGTTGTTTTCATCCAAATCGTAAATAATAAAAGTTCACAAAATCACTTCTTCCGACGGTAAGATAAGAGCCCGATAGCCCCTCGCCCCCAGACTACCCGTCCCATACTCTACTTTATTTGGGGTTCAAAAGAGGGCGCTTCCTGGCCTATACTTTTGTGCCGCATTTATGCACGCCTAATGCGCACGAGTGGTGTAAGAGCTCACAACATTCGAATGAAGTGGCTTAGAACTCATGGCGATCGTTTCTCTAGTATCGGCTGTAGCTCTTGTGGCTCGCCATGCACGTTTTGCAGGCGGCTTGTTCAGCGTTCCCCGTCGTTGGGAACGCGGCGCTCTTGCGAAGCCGCGCCGAGCGACAAATATACATATAGAACATTTACAAGCTTCGATAAGGACAATAAGCAGACAATAGCATATATCTCTAGCTTCGGCTGGTTGACGCAACATTCCAATATAGCTAAGCTTAGCAACAGACCCAAAGGATTAAGGACAAAGATAACAGGACAGGAGACGGACGTGCTTGTCCTGTTCACTCACCTTTCCAGTATTTACTTTACTGTGTCGCATGAGGTTAGGCGTGGCATTTACGAATTCGTACTCTCGTCTTCTTGGAATGGCGAGCACTTCGGCATGCAACATCTGCGCCTGCGAGGAAACGCTTGAGCACATTCTATGTCATTGCCCAGCATACCAGACCAAACGATGTATTATGGAAGCCAAGCTCTGTCAGCTGCATTCACGGCCGCGCACAGAAGAGAAGATCCTGGGACCTTGGCCGACGTCTTCTCATACGCGCAAAGCCAAGAAAGCCCTTTTCTACTTTTTGAGACCCACCAGAATTCACGACCGCTTGTGAAAGAACTGTGCGAGACCGTGCTGTGTGGTCTCGAGCTGACTATTCATGCTTCTCTTTCTTACTCCTCTTCTTTTCTATCTCTTTCCGTTCTATTATTCTTCTTTTCCCCCACCCCAAGTGTAGGGTAGCCAACCGAGCCCAGCTTGGTTAACCTCCCTGCCTTTCCTCTCTATTTATCTCTATCTCTCTCTCCAGTATTTAGTTCTTTTTCGTTCAGCGCAATGAACTTAGAGCGTCCACCAGGTTACGCATTAAATTTTATTTAATGCAGCACAGTGCAGCACAGTGTGTACGTTTTGCTGTGATATACATATAAATACATTGTAGCCACTATACCAAGGGTGGCAGTGAAATTCTACAGAGCCCTCAAGTGCTTTAATAAAAACAACGTACACTTAAAGTAACGTCTTTTTTTTTACGTTTGTGGTAAATAAACACGCGAACGGGAATGCTTTCAAGGGTAGGAGCTCGGAATGGCAAAAGGAACGCTTCATATTATACGAAATCCTCGGCGCTCCGCCGAAACATTTGCATATCGTCGTTTCTATAAGCGACTCGCATATTCACCTAAATCTGATCATGTGAAACCAAATTAAACGATGCGGAAACTCGTAAAAGGGCCCCACGCACTTCGTTCTCATCGCTACACAGCACAGCTACGCGCGACACGCGAACAAACGCCACTTACACTATATTTATTTTTAAATTTTTTCAGTTTGGCAATACGCCTCCTGAGCTTCTATTTTTTTCACCTCTGTTTTACAAAACTACCGCTTCGAAATGGGCGTCCTTTATTATTATGCAGCTCGAACTTCTCTTTGGTTCGTGTTACCTCAACATTTTCTTGACGCAGTTTTTTTTTTTTTTTGCGGAGTGGGTCGACGTTGTTATTCAAATGAGTGCCGTTTGTGGCTGCATTCTCGGAGCCTTTTAAGAAAAGAAAGTGCGAACGCAGAATGCGCCACATTCAAAACGCTTCGCGTTACCTAGTTCCGTTTTTATTACGTGCGCGGAGATTTGCTGCCGAACGCTGAATGTTTTTTCGCGTTAGAGAGCTTTTCGGGCATTTTTATTCTTTCTTTTCTTTAGCGTGCTGCTATAAGAGTGCGCTAATTATATCATGGCGTCGTTTTGAGTGCGTCTGTACTGAGTAGCACTACCCGATGGCCTCGCGCAAACATAAGACATAAGAACAGCGCACTCTTCCCGAGCAGAGACAGAGGGAAAATGATGCTCAGGCAATAAATATGAACCGAGGCTTTGAACGTCATTTGCTAGTCAGCGCCTATGGTTTGTATTATTTTACTGCGACGGCAAATATATGGACACTTTCGGCCGGATTTCACCGCCGGCATCGGTGTGGGCGTCAATGTCGTGGACCATATATATATATATATATATATATATATATATATATATATATATATATATATATATATATATATATATATATATGTATATATATATATATGAAAACTTAGGAGAGAGAAAAAATCTCTGCAAAAAGACTCCGGCACGTGGAATCGAGCATGGGACCTCCACGTCGTGAATGCACGGCATTATCCACTGAGCCACCGATAGGTACCTCCTTCAACGTTTAAACGGCAAGCTATTCATATCTACCACTTACCGCTGTTGGTGGGCATCTCGGGGGGGGGGGGGGGGGGGCTATCGTGTTTTCTGCGTTATCAGCAAGATGGCGCCGTGAGTGCACGGCGGCTCTCATCTCTGACGCGTACTTTGGCCCGAGTAGAGAATAAGGAGATGTATGCTCAATCGCATGCCCTAATCATGCAGTCGGTAGAATCGCACATCTTGGCTAGCTTTTCAGTTTCGTCGGAACGATTCTGTTGTTGTTACCGGGCGCACAAAGGTCACCGCAATCGTTGCACAGCCTCCGTTTGCGAAAAGGGTACGCTTTTCAGACACAGCGAAGTAAACCTGAGACGCTTACTCGCGTTAATTTGTACCTGTGAGTACGTTTAGTGCGTCCTTTGTGCGTGAGAAACGTGGGGCACGTTTTGATCTGCTTGCCCTTTTGCGCATGACTTTCCAATTTGTTACTATCACATTGATTGGTTCGCCTTGCGGCAAAGCTGTGACTTTTTTTTGTCCGTTTTTACTCAGTGTGTTCTGGATTCGCATCGTTATGATGAATAACTAACTATAGCTAGACATGTGTTAGTTAATCGGGGAAGCAATTGTTATTGGTATATTGCTTTTGTATTTCGCACGATCGCGAGTATATTTTTTTGGATTAGAGAGAAAGGATGTTTATTAAGGTAAAAAACGTTGAGGTGGCTCTAATTTTGGTCCTTGGTAATGACTGTTACACCTCCGCGTTCATTTTCGTGCATTCGTTGGACTGACTTCTTGCTCCATTCCTCTAGTCTCAGAGGTCAAAGGGAAGGAAGCTCATGCTTGAGATCTGCTCCACTAAGATCCGCAGTAATACCAAGGTGCTCACAAGCAAATGACCTGCTCCTTCAGTGAACTCGTTCAATTAGCTTTTATTATATCGAGGGCTAACAGCCATTGATTTCAATAAAGTAATACTACAATAATCCGCGAATAACTATTAACTCAAATCAGAAGCATCGATTTTGTACGAGTTTGAATTTTTACAAAACATTTGTGACTTTTTTGTTTAGAAAAAATGTTTAACAATTCAGAGTACTTGGTACTCTACTATGGGCAAGGAGAAAGACCATAGTAGAAGTTTTCATGGAAGGAACTTTGAGAGGACTAAAACAGGGAAGGTTACTGCAAACTGGTAACAACATTTCAAGTGAGTACAACTGTCTGGTATAACAAAATCACTCCAGGGACGTGTACGAACAAGAGGATATAGACAGGATGTGACACACAGCACTTCAATATTCTCACAGATCACGAATCACTCAAGAAAATAAAGAGAAAAAGAAACGCAAAAAGCACCAAGTTGGGACAGATTAACATATTACGCGTGACGAGAAGCAGTTTAGAAAAAAAAGTATTTGCAGTATGTCCAGAACACAAAGGCTTCATAACATTCCAGTAACAGGGCACGTACACTTCGGCACATCTATGTATCACGACCAACATCACTACCTTGTAGTGAATACATTTGCTCTAATATACTCGACAATGTTTGCATACATGTACACAAGAACTCAATGCGATATCATGATACAGTGGTATAACGATACAATAGATGCAATGAAACACGATTTGTATCAAATGAAATTTTATATAGCAATTGAACTGGCGCTGCTTAGCACCAAGTCGGTCGAAAAATGAGTTGTATCCTTTCGTGTTCAATCTTGACGAAAGGGCATGACCACTGTCGCAGAAACTCATGTTCCCCGAGGCAGAAAAGTACCTCGGAGAGGAATGCGAGGATCTCTCGTCTCATTTTCTCCAGTATCGGCCACAAAGCACGCCGGCGGCAATTGGCAACTCAGTACTAGCATACAGTGCTTAGAAGAGAAACATGAATGTCACTCGGTGATCGCGCGGCTAATAAAAAAAACGTGTAGGAGATTGTATCTACAGTTCCTGCAACGATGTCAATTGGTGCAGCACTAACGAATATGAAGGCGATGCTTCAAAAATTCACCGAACATGCGCTGTTGTTTCGGCACTTCTTAAACTTTATTTTAGTTAGGAACGCTTCATTAACTAAAATATTACGGCGTGCCAAATACTTCACCTAATTTTCCGTCCTGGTGCTCTTTTTGTCCTTCCGCTTCGACAGCGTCCATTTGTCCTTGCGCTTCGACAAAAAAAAAAAAAAATGGCAGCATATCCACGGGGTGAATTTTGGAGAGTGGGGCGAAGCATCCATCCGTCCATTCGTTCTTGCTTCCGTCCGTTCATGCGTCCGTCTGTGTGACCGTCGATGCGTCCATCCGCCCGTCCGTGCGTGCGTCTGTTTGTGCATCCACACGTCCATCCGTGCGTCCGTCCCTGCGTTCGTCCATGCATCCACCCCTGCGTCCGTCCATGCGTCCATGCGTCCGTGCAGCCATCAGTGCGTCCGTCCATGCATTTGTCTGTGTGTCCATTCATTGATATAGTCAACACCCCAAGTACCACCGTCTCGCATCTTTTCATCATATATTCCGCATATAGAAGCACCGCAATCCAGCGGACATTCCAAGGACTAAACGAGGGGTGGCACACCCACACTTTCTTACCAAGCTTGCGACTTCCCCCTTTTAACCACCTTGAGTACATGGTATATACTAGTTCACTGTATTCATGGCACTGCGGCCCAATGCTCGCTAAACCTTTCTAAAACCAAGGAGGTAACGCCCAGTGACTATAACCTAGCAACCCTTTCTGGTAAGATAGTGCTCAATGTACACGCCAATGGCTGCTAATGGGGAATGAGAGACAGGAAAATTGGGCTTGTAGTTAACGCGCACGCTGCAAATGTTTTATTGTTCAACAATGCACAGGAGAAATCTCCCACCGGCACCGCCTTGCATGTCAAAGCGTAAGACTAGTTACGCACTACGACGAGGGACGAACGGGTGCGCTTCGCCCCTAAAAATTGAGCGAGTTCAAAATTTAGCAGCCCGATTTGTGTTTTCAAATTATTTCCGGCATACCAGTGTTACAGCTCTGCGCAAAAAAGCGGAGCTGTTTGTCTTGATCAACGCGGAATGATTTTCAAACTTAAATTTCTGTATCAATTGTATAATGAGCATTATGAAATATCTGGAACAGAACATATCCTTTCAACGCCTTAGACACTCCTCAATAACTAACCACAACAAGACAATACGGCTGCCTAAAAGCCACAACGACATTCATAAAAACTCTGTTTTTCCATCATCAATAGCATACTGGAATAGTCTACCATAATCTGAGATGAACTGTGAAAGAGTAGAATCTTTTGCTCAAGAAATCAGCAATATTTTTTGTTCTGGTTAGTCTATTACATATTTGTATTATGCTCGCATGTGATATAAACTCTGTGTCTTTGAAACTGTTAACAACCACCCAGCATTGAGCCGATCTTTTTTAGTCTTTTGTTTTTATTGTGATCGTCACTTTCGAGAGAATTTCAATATACTTTCTGGGATGAACGGCTGCCGCTTTAAGGAGCTTTGCCCCTAAAACGGCGCCTGTAATCTCAGTTCGTATTATGTATCTTTTTGCACCCCGTAAACGCCGATTGCCGGACTGTAATGTTTCACAATAGTCAACACTTGCGCTAGACAAGAGCAGTGGAGTTCAGTATTACCCTGCGTGTGAGGGTAAAGTGTTAGCGTTGTATTACCAACGCCTCCAGGTTATGCCGAAGGAGGATCCCTCGTGGCGAGGATAAGGCGTGGAAGAGAAGAAAAATCGGGTAAATTACGAGTTGTCGTTCCAGCTTATCATGTAAAGTGGTCACTCTGCTGAAAATATGGTACCTCTTTGTCACGGAGGCTTGCTGTAAAAAGCTCCCTCGAGAAAGTGAAAGTAAATTTCTCTGGTTTCGTCTGTAACATGAAAGAATAAAAGAACAGAATCTGAAAAATTACTTTCCGCGTGGTGAGCGAGATCGCGTGGCACTGTTCAGGGTTGATTTTGAGGGAAAGACTGTGTACATTGTCAAGGCGGGCGAACGAAGAAGCACCCTCCCGTGGACGTTTGGGCCGTTGGCCATCGCGTAGATCATCGGTGTGTGTACACACTGGATTGCAAGTGAACTCTACACTTGCATGAACCTTTCTTCGCGGGCATTGTGTAAGTTTCTAAGATGAAAAAGAGGTGCCCCTTAGAGAGGTGGAACGTGCGTAAAATATGTAGGCCTGTTATCGTTCTTTGCTTTGAGAAACAAAAGAAAGAAGCGGGGCCCTATGTCGTAAAACTGCGCTGACTCATGAAGAAGAGAGATGTAACCAGACATACAATGTCATCGTAGTGTTAGGTTGTTATGGTACTTTTGTGCTTTTTGAGGTCTGTCGGCTTGTGTGGATGCCTTTGATTCTGGTGCCGTGCAACGAACACGTACGTGTCAGAATTTAGTTCCTCATTTGCTCATTTTCTTCCATTTATTGATTGATTGATATGTGAGGTTTAACGTCCCAAAACTACCATATGATTATGAGAGACGCCGTGGTGGAGGGCTCCGAAGATAACGATCACCTGGGGTTCTTTAACGTGCACCTAAATCTGAGCACACGTGCCTACAACACTTCCGCCTCCATCAGAAATGCAGCCGCCGCAGCCGGGATTCGATCCCGTGACCTCCGGGTAAGCAGCCGGGTACCTTAGCCACTACACCGCCACGTCGGGGCTTCTTTTGTTCCATCATTTCTCGTCTCTTTCCCTCTTATGTTTTCCCTAGCGTAGAGTAGCCATCCGGTTTAGTTTCCTGTTAACGCCCGTAACCTCTCGGCTTCGTTTACTTAGTTCATTCATTTTGTATTGCTTTTTTTGTTATTTGTGTGTGCCGTTTTTTTTACAGCTACTCTGTATACGAAGAAGTTCAGGCTGTTACATCTTTAAAGGCAGAAGGTTGATTGAACCATTACAATGATGACACAGGTGAATCGAAGATCACGCCGATTTCTGGTGCAGCCTGTGAGAGCACCTGTATTGTCATGTTCGCTCACCGCTTATTGTTCACTGAAGGTAAATTGCTCAATGCCCACAGGTTGAACGAGTAACAACGTGAGACTACTGGCACAATTCATGTTACTGTTCCGTAGCCGGGCGCTTCCTCAGCGAATTCCCGCCACTTTTGTTCTCTACTACAGTGTTTATTGTTCTCTAACGGTCACGCATCATCTATAGGTATGGGGTACACGAGGCTGCATTTGGATTTCTATGAACGCTGTACTAGACACCTGCGTTTAATGTTCGCACTATCCGTGAAGCATGATGTGGTCTGACTTGATTTTCTCTATTTTATATCTTCTTCCTCCTCCTTTTTTTATATCTGCATTAGAAGCGTTTGTAAAAGAGCGAGAGAAAGACAGTGTAGAGTTTACAATGAGGTCTGCTGCATGTCGATTTCATTACGGTGTGTTGTGGCTACTGCAATTTTTTTTCAAACAACAGCTATAGCCCATTCATCTGATAGCTTTGATTGCAACGTGTACTTCATAGTTTTTTTAATACCCGCCATACACATACAAGCAAGTTCGCTTGCGAAATCTTCATCTCATTTCTAGGGATTAGACATTTTTTTTCTTGTAACACCTGCTTTCATAATCAGGCGAGTTCGACTCGTGATTGTTAATCTCAACGTGGGTCCGGGTCTTTATCTCTTGGTTTCAATCTTCGCTGCACATTAAAAACTACCTCCGCGCGTTGGAAACTTCCTTCGTAAGCCTGCTACTGTTACACAACTAAGATAGAAACCAACAGGTTTTCCACTTTGTAGGAACCAATTCCTCCATGTGTCTCATATTTCAATGTTCGCTTCATTACTTATTCACCCCTAAATCCCGACAAAGGCGCCGAAGTCACGTTTTCAGCAAAGCGCGCGCGCGGTGTTATAAGAATGCTCCATGGCGCCTGTAGTGCATGCAAGGGCATAGACACTAAAGATCATACTTACTCAATGGAAGAGACAAAAACAGCCAACGCAAAAGGGCGGCGATGGGGCCGGCTTGCGTAATTTGTAGTGGCATGCCGCCTAGATTTCACCCAAACACAGTACCGTGCTGCGTCAACGAAGCTACGGCGTGCATTTTCTCCCTCATGACGTATGGAAGAGCAGATGAGGACGTTGAAGCCAATGGTGCAGTCAAGTTGGATTTGCCATCTAAAAATTTATGCGTTCGGGAAAGTGGATTTGGTGCACTGTCTAGCAACTGTTTCCGTATGCCTTTACAGATTCTTGACGCATGACGGAAGTTATTTCTTTCATCCAAGGTTGCCATTTTTTTTGTTCACGAATTCGCACTAACACGCACAAGAAACTTTCGTGGCTAGTCTAAAAGCAAACGAATTGTTTCATGCCCTCGCAACGATGACTTTCTGAACAATTGCTCCCCCAACAACCGCTATCCCAACAGTTTCTATCCCAACCGCTGCTTTTTATACTAATGCTATCCCTACAGTGGCTCTTACTTTATCTTTCAGCAGCCACTCCAATCCAGCAGAACTAGTAGCGCTACTTCTGGGCCTTCAAGTGGATATAACCTAGGTGAAGATATCTCCCTGTTTATAGCAAGGATACAGAAATTACTGCGGTGAGTTGCATAACATGTTGAATTAACATGCATTAAGCCTCTCTACGATGTCTAGATATTTTAAAGAACAAAAAAAGTAATGATACTGCAACGTATATACTGTTTTCGTTGTGGAACCTCAGTAGCTCGAATCTTAGAAAGCAGGACATATCAAATGCATGTTACCCACCTGGTTTGAAATTGCAATGAATCCTTCGAAACGCTTTTTATAGAGGGATGAACAGAGTTAATTCGATGTTGCAAGATTCTTGCTCAGTATTTACGGTCATTGCACATTAGTGCAAGCTGAGTTCGCCTTTTACGTGATGATCTGAGAAGCGAGATTTATAAGAACGTCGAGTGCAGAGCCAAGGTGTCAGATATAGTTAATTATTCACAGAGAAATGGTGGAGAAGAAGGAGTTCTCGTGCATTCAAGAACGCCCCTAGTTAGGGTCTACGCAGTGCAACATTGCTTAATAATACGCAAAGAATAAAGGAACCCACTAAATACCGTAAAAGTTTGATAACAAGAAGCAGGAGGTCATATGTTAGATGGAGCGCGTATTTAAAGCACCTCTTCCCTGGCACGTCGTGACTGTTTCGCCAGAAGAGGTCTTTTATTTTCTCTCCCTCGCCTTCAAAGACAGGGTATTTAAAGTGCTTTGTCGTGTTCTTCGAGAAGACCGTCGTGTTTTAAACATTTTTTAGACGACAAAACAAATAAACGAGCTCTCTTTCTACATCGCTAGAAGTAATGAATGCATAAAAGAGGATATATAGGTTGACGTCGGCGCGACAAACGAACTACAGCACCATAGCTTCACAGGACAAAAGCCTTCTTCTAAGATTGTTTCATTCATGCCATGACGCATGATTTGACATTTCATCTACATGGTCATGTATAAGACAAATGATTTATTCATTAAAATTTATAGTTCAATAAAGCTGGGGAGCCTCTTATCAGAGTTAAACCTATTATTCATTCGTTGTTAATAGTCTTTCGCATCAACACCAGCGCACGTCAGGGAAAGTACGTCAGTATTGATAAAAAAAAAAACAATGGTAAAGAGTATTTTTAGGGCTAATTAGAGTTATGCCTTTTGCTCCAGCCCGAACTGGCAGAATGGCAACATTAATCCGGAAGTTGTGTTTGACTTATCGCGCAGTCTGATTTCCTTGATGTCCTATTCTATTTCTTTTCCATGTTGTAGTCCGTTACTACGTGTGACGTCCTGATTACGTATTAGGTTGAAAACTTACACGTAAAAACTACCTTAATTTTCTCTCCGAATAGAAAGATAGATAGAGTCTGTGCACATCGAAGTTCATTTGTATTCATACCAAGCAGAGATAGCGGGGCTGCAGAGGAAAAAAAAAGCCGCAGATCGGTATGATCAGTTTTTTGCTTCCTTTTGGCAATACCCAGCAAAACATGAATTATTCGAGCACATTAAGATGTCCTGCATATAGAGTTGAAACAGTAGGTGAGCAAACACTGCATTATGACAAAGAAAAAGAATGATTTTACGAGCCACTGCAGCACCACATGATGTGAAGACACACCGTAAAGAGAGGTATCTGGGTAATTTTAATGGATAGGTTTATATATGGTTAATTTCCGAACCAAATATGTGTCTGTAGCACGAACCTAAATCTGAGAACACATATGTTTTTGCACTTCGGCCCAATATAGCATATTGCCTTGTTTATAATTACAAAGTTTACGTTATTCATGTTGCAAAAGAAAGGCTCATCTCTTTAATGCCATTTAATAATCAACATTCTATAGTGTGCCCGTAAGCTTTCGTGATAATGACTAGGTAATCCGGTGCATGCATTAATAAAAAAATGACAGCATATACACGGGGTGAATGATGGAGAGTGGGGCGAAGCATCTGTCCGTCCATTCGTTCTTGCTTCCGTCCGCCTATGCGTCTGTCTGTGTGACCGTCCATGCGTCCATCCGCCAGTCCGTGCGTGCGTCCTTCCCTGCGCTCATCCATGCATCCGCCCCTGTGTCCGTCCATGTGTCCATCCGTCCTTGCAGCCATCCGTGCGTAAGTCCATGCATCTGTCTGTGTGTCCATTCGTCCATCTAGTCAACACTCCAAGTACCACCATCTCGCATCTTTTCATCATATATTTCGCATATAGAAGCACCGCCATCCAGTGGACATTCCAAAGACTAAACGAGAGGTGGCACACGCACACTTTCTTACGGCTCGCGCTTCGTGTCTAGTTCCCACCTTTAACCATCTCGAGTTTATGGTAGTTACTAGTTCACTGTATTCATGGCACTGCGGCCCAACGCTCGCTAAACCTTTCTAAAACTAAGGAGGTTACGCCCCGCGAGTGTAACGTTGCAACCCTTTCTTGTCAGATAGTGCTCAATATACATGCCAATGGCTGCTAATGGGGAATGAGAGACTGGAGAATTGGGCTTTTGGTTAACGCGCACGTGTATTTTTAATTGTTCAACAACGCACAGGAGATATCTCCCACCGGCACCAACTCGCAGGTCAAAGCGTAAGACATGTTACGTACTACGACAAGGGACGAATGGGTGCCGCTTTAAGGAGCTTCGCCCCTAAAATAGCATGTGTATTAGCATGTAGTGAGAACGAACAATGTAACACATGAATGTCTTCTGTGTATGTATGATTTTTTTCAGAAATAAAATTCTCCTAAACATGTGATCCTGTTTTCAGCGAGTCTTTAGTTGTCATGTACATGACTACTTTTATGAAAATAAGTTCACTTTATTTTGTGTTTCATGACTCTCCGATGAAAGTGTAATGGTCTCCACTTAGAATTTGCTTATCTCTTTAAAGATGGTCGTAAACGGGGTTCTTGAGAACTCACAAAAAAAAAGAGTTAAACAGCCCTCCTTTCTTTCTTTTTTTTTCTTTCTTTACGAGATTAGGCTCAAGAAAGCACTGACATTGGGAGACTTTTTGTTGGGGTCACATACGGTATAGGAATGTAGCTTACCGTTTCTCAACTTCAAAAATATTTTTTGAAATCTATAAAATGTCACGTATTCAGTTTTTAGATATAAATACAACTGCCGACCAAGCAAGTCATTCGGTGTCTCGGATCTACAAAGACGCACAGGTGCAGTCCAACTAGACTAGACCAAGCCTGCAGGCCTTAGAATATCGGACCCAAAACTATCGCTTCAAGTTTGCCGCACCCTTATTTGCATGGGCCATCCACGGCAAACTTCTCGTCGCTATGCAAACATTACGGTGAGCAATTTCTCGAAGTCGTACAGCTGCGCACGTGACGGAGACGGACAAATAATCTCTGACATGTGTGTACACAGCGACGTGCGTGAGGGTTCCAACTCGAGACAATGGTTGGGGCAAGTTTGCGGTCGCCAGCTTCAAATAGCGAAGTTTCGTGGGGGCTCCACGAAGGTACTGAAGGTTGTTCGTTTACGTTTTGAAGTGGACTAACTTGCCCCGCGGCACTCCTTACATGTAATACAGTAACTCGCATCAACGCGTATGAATTCGTCCGAGACGAAAAGATGGGGAAAGACACCTACTCTGTCGCTTCAGTCGATGTGCTAATCCTCCTCCGCCACCCTCTGAAAGCTCTTTACTCCTAACTTGACATTGTACCGTCTTCGTGGTAGACCCAAAAAAAAGCGCTGATGTAATATGATGACGTCATATGTGGACGTTACTCATTTTGAATGCTTTGACGTCACTACGACGGCATCTTGGGAGTTTTTGTTTTTTTGTCACTCGTTTGGACGCTGCCGAGACCGACGGTCCGTTTTCGTGTTTGATGAGGCATCTAAGCCTTTTAATTTAACCAACAGAAGTTTTAGTGATGAAAGCAAACTTCCGCTACCCTGGTACGCTGTGTAACACTTGAAGGCGAGAAAACCGCCAGTCCTTCGCGTAACCCGCACCACTGTCACAGCGAAAGCTGGAAGAGCGACCTTTCATAGTAGTTTAACACTCTTCGGGTAGCTGCTTCAAGCACACTTGCAGGGTGCCCACTACGCCATTATTCGTTGTGTAATAGGCAGGCGTTCACTATGCCATCCTTCGTCATTCTTCGGAGAAGCGTGGTACTCACTGCACGATTTGTGCAGTTTTTGTTTGGTGTGTGCTTGGGCGGACTCTGATAAGGAATCGTGGCAGAAGTCTGTCGTCTCCACAATCACCCCCCCCCCCCCCCCCACATGGGTATGCGCCACAATTAACAGGTGAACAAGGTCAAGCTTTTTGTACAGGGTAGGAGAATTCGACGGACCCAATCGGTGTGCAATTTGCATTATCGAACACCTGGCTGTTCATTTGCTGTTCTAAAACGTTTTATTGCTCATATTAACGTGATTCCTTTCCCGACATCAAGCTTGCCTAAGGTCAGTTTGCAATGGAGTTCCAATCATCGGCTTGGCTCAGTGATAGAATATTAGGCTGGCACGCAGGGGACCTGGGTAAGAATCTCATAGTATCGTTGGAGTTTTTTTATTTATTGAGTTTTCTTTCTTATTTCGCGCGATAGTGGTTACAGACAACGGCGGCGGTGGACAACTACGGCACACACGCGAGCCGTGTAGTGACCTCATAATAGGCTTAGGTGTAAAAAGCCTGCTGCGCACTATAGTTATGTCTCATGTTCTGCAAGGGCGGTGGTCGCATTTTAAAGGAGATGATATGGTAGAGGCCTGTGTACTGTGCAAAGTCAGTGCACGTTAAAGAACACCAGATAGTCAAAATTTCGGGAGCCCTCCTCTACGGCGTCTCTCATAATCACACCGTGGTTGAACCCGGGTATACATATTGAATCACTGCACGAGATACAAGCATTAAGTTCACACATTTTCACTCGATTGTATTGGTCCTCCTAAATTTCTGCACATGTCTTGGTATTGTACGACCTGCGGGAGCAGGACAATTTTCACCAAGTGACGAAGTCGTGTGGAGACGTCATAGCTATGCCACAAATTAGTACGATGTGTAACGCCATTGTGACCTCACATGATGACGTAATAACACATGCAAGTCACGTGGGTTTCTGTCGAGTTTATTCGCTTGCAGTGTCTTCCGGGAGGCACTAAACGCTGTCGCCTTGAAATAAGAAAATTACTGTAAATAATGAAGCGATACGCAGATAAGGGTAACGAACAGACTAAGGTAACGTTTATTGACCTGAGCGTTTTAAAAGGAATGTTAAAAAAAATGTCATAATCATTAATACAGTTGGTTGCTAACGGTAAGACCCGTCGCTGCTCTCTATAATAATAAGTGTAATACAATTTGATATGCCTTTTTTATGGTTAAAACAATATAATTCATTGCCCCGAACTTTTTTAATGAAATATATCGAGGGGGTCGCGCTACTGGCACAGCACACGAGGGTGCAGCTGCGATGGACGTCGGCGGCATGGAGATCGGCGGCAATCGCTTGCACGGACAACTCCAGTGCCAAGCCGCCTCAACAACAAGAAGCCGAGCGACACACAGAGCCATCCAGGGCACCAGCAGTGACGATGTCTCCACTACCACCAGCGAGGCCAGCGAGCCAGCGGGTCCCACCAGTGAGTCAGAGATCGGCGGCAACGGCTTGCACGGCAAACTCCAGTGCCAAACCCACTCAACAACAGGGAGCCGAGGGACACAAAGAGCCATCCAGGGTCCCAGCAGTGACGACGTCGCCACTCCCACCAGCGAGGCCTTACAACACCAGGCGGACGAATGCGGCGAAGACCAAGGCGGCGGCTTCCAAATGACACGGGGAAACAAAAGGTACGGGCAGTCTTAAACACGCATGGTCCCACTCATTTCTATCGATTAGGAAAATCATTGAAAAGCGGGTGCAATACGAAAAACACGCAGAACAACTAAACAAATATCTATCTCACGAAATTGCACCTAAGGGTCTCCGCCTAGCCTGCAACCCCTCAATGTCTACACTAAGTGAAGCAGAAAGGGGGAAGTGGGAAAAAATATTACTAGAAGCGTCCTTGCAACTGACTAGGGTCATTGCGGACCATTGTGAGCGTAAGGCCGCCGAACACAGTGTCACGGAGGCCACGCAGAAATTGGTATCTAATCTCGGAGAGCATGAGGCAAGAGAACTGGAAAGATATGAACTAAAGAAGAGAGGCGAAATTTCAGTAGTAAAAGATAGAAAATTCAAGCGGGATTGCAGTAGCTCCACTGCTCTGCAACAGGAAAATAGGAATGAGGCCGTACAAGAACACCAGGGACCACCCGTACCTCAACCTAACTTTGAGGAGAAAAATGGGAACTCAGAACCACAGTGCAATCCTAATCAAAACATCCTTACTCTCGAATATGACGCTGACACTCCCGTGCCACGTGATAGCCAAGAGCAGCCGAAAACTTATGAGGAAAATGTACTCAATCTGTCAAACACAACACTCACACCCGCTCAGCTTCAACTTTTGTCGAGAGGCTTGACCTTTTGTCCATCATCCGGTAAATTCAATGAATTTGAACTGTACCAAGACCTCGATAACTTTGCGCGTAATCTCCGCCTCCGTGAATACTTTCATGATCGCAAGGACTGTACGAACGAGAATAGAGTGATTGGTGGTGACGGATCATGGTGTCCGGGTGAGCAGAGGGACAAACACCTCGATATGTATATATCAGCAGTTCAAAAAGATATCATCAGAGCGTATGGAAAAAATCGGCCATTTCGAAACAACATATCAAAGTCAGAACGAAGGGCACTCGATGAACTACGAAAAAACACTGGAATTACTATCAAACCGGCTGATAAAGGAGGCTGCATAGTAATTCTAAATACGTCGGACTACTTAAAGGAAGGGGAACGACAGCTATCAGACACAAAATTCTACAAAGAACT
The DNA here is from genome assembly GCF_043290135.1 of Rhipicephalus microplus. NCBI lineage: Eukaryota > Metazoa > Arthropoda > Arachnida > Ixodida > Ixodidae > Rhipicephalus > Rhipicephalus microplus. The sequence continues at coordinate 21,434,237 of NC_134709.1, forward strand.
TCCAACGGACCCGACTCCCGAATTTGAAAGGGAGATAAAAGTAACCCTAAACAATCTCCGCCGGGACGAGAAAATTACCGGCAAAATGTTAAAAGCAATGTTACCGGCCCACTCTGTTCCCGGTCGATTCTATTTACTCCCCAAAATACACAAGGCAGGTAATCCGGGACGTCCGATAGTATCCAGTAACAGCACATCAACAGAAAATATATCAGAATTCATCAATTCCTTAATAAAAAACATCCCCCCAAATTTTCCCTATTACCTAAAGGACACAAACCACTTCATCTGCGAAACTTCAAGTCTCGACATCCCAGGCGGCAGTTTTCTGGTGACCATGGACGTCTGCTCACTGTACACCAACATACCCCACCATGACGGAATAGCGGCTATGGTTTCTGAATATGTAAAATCTGACTCATCAACTAGTGTAAGTGGCGAGGTACTGTTTACACTTCTTGAACTTGTACTAAATTATAACCATTTTGAGTTCAACGGCAAGCATTTCCTTCAGGTCAGTGGCACTGCAATGGGCACGAAAATGGCCCCAAACTTCGCGAGCACCTTTATGGCTTCACTTGAAATCCCATTCATTGAGGGACGCACCTTGAAACCTTTCTACTACAGAAGATACTTAGACGATATTTTTATGATATGGAACCATGATGAGGGAAGTCTTTTCCGCTTCATAGAGGATTTTAACAAATGCCACCCGTCAATAAAATTCACGCACAAAATTTCCAAAACTAGCATTAACTTTTTGGACGTTACTGTCACGGTCGAAAATGACCGCTTGTCAACAAACCTTTACAAAAAGCCTACAGACCGTCAAATGTACCTACATTTCAACAGCAGCCACCCAAAGCATTGCAAAACGGGTATTCCATATTCTCAGGCCTACCGGTACCGAAGAATATGCACCGATATGCGGGAATTTGACAGACACGCGGAACACCTAAAGCATTCCTTATTGAAACAAAATTATCCGGAAGACATTATTGACGATGCCATACTACGTGCTCGCAACGTGAACAGGAATGATATAATTAAGGGACCAAACAAAGTACCTAAAACGACTTCCCAAACGAACCTTGTACTAACTTACTCCTCATCAGCGCCACGAATCAACAACATACTTTCCCGCCATTTCAACATAATCAGGCAAAGCGAACGACTAACTTCTATTTTCGCGAAGCCACCTCACGTGGTGTACCGCCGGGATAAAAATCTGAAGGACATTCTTGTCAGGGCAAAAACAAACACCCCCAAAATTCAATCAGGGTGCCATCCCTGCGGAAAATCTCGATGCAAGGTATGCCCACAGATGCTCACAACACGTGAATCCAAAGCGAACTTCTCGGATTTCAAATTCTGCATAACTGAAAGCCTTAATTGTGACTCCAGTAACGTAATATACATGCTACATTGCAACATCTGCGGACAAGAATATATCGGCCAAACAGACACGCCATTTCGGCTGCGGTTCAATAATCACCGGTACCACGCCACTTCACTGCCGAAGCTACCTTTATCTAGACATCTGCGCCTGCCAAACCACAGTTTTAAAAATATTAGCGTAACTCTTTTGCAGTCCGGTTTTTCAAACAGACGCGAGCGCGAACAGCGTGAGGCGTATTTTATTTTCAAATTTCGTACATTAGTAGCCGGTATCAATGAGGACCCCGGAAAACTCAACTGCCTCCGAGAAGTAAGCCAGGAGAAAATTGGTGACAAAGATTGATAGCTGGAGACCATGCTTTTTTCTGACTGACTCGTACGTGTACACTGTCCTCTTCTTTTTTTTTTTTTTTTTCACATGCACATACAAAGTGTTTACGTTCGCCTACCACTTCATGACCGTTGAAGGGAAACGGACGAAGATTAAAGGTAAATAGCCGACCGACCCATTAACGAGAAACCTTTCCTTTACACACACCGCCCGCCGCCCGCCCAACGACCAAACGACCAATTACGGGGAAACCCCTTTCTTTAGGCACGCCGTCCCGGACCCTCCCGGCACCGCGGCGACAATCTTGGGTGGCCCGACACACGCCAAGAACTGAACAGCACGTGATATGAACTGTAGGTGGATGTAGACGGACAGTTGGCTTCGTTTTCAGTGTTGACAGTGGTTCTTCCTGTTTTTTACTTTCTTTCTTTTCTTTCTTTTTTCGTCTTTTTTCTCTCTTTTTTTTCCCTTCTTCCAGTTCCCTCTCACTCTCGCAAACGTCTTTCAAGGCGAGAGGGACGCGGCAGCAAGGAAGTTCATGTCAGTATAACTCATCCCCTGATGAAGGGAGGTCCCCTCCCGAAACTGTTGGGAAATAAATATATTTATCCTTGTTGACAACGCTCCCGTTGTGCCATATCCCATACCTTCATATATATATATATATATATATATATATATATATATATATATATATATATATATATATATATATATATATATATATATATATATATATATATTTAACTGAGTAAATGTCAGGGTGGGGCACTGGCTTGTCCTTTTGTCGAGCATTACAGTCGTCCTGGTAAAGTTTTTATTGAGTGCTGAAACACAAAAGCGGTCACGTGGACGAATAGTAAGTGCCTCATTTAAAGATGATAAATCAAACATAATAGAATAAATACTATAGGATGAGTAACATATTTGTGACAAAAGCATTATAAACGTCTCTAGAAGAGTGCCATTTGCACATCAGTAAAACGTGGTAAGCTTAAGGTACTGCCATCGCTTGAAACCTTGAAAAACATAAAAACGTTCACCTGGAGTTTTTGTTTTGCTTTACCGCATTAGTACTCTACTTGCAGTGAAGCACGCTTCTCGGCACTCTGGTGAATGCTTTTTTTTTTTCGTGTTCATTTAACTATTTATTTCGACAAACTATGCCGTTATCATTTCTTAAATTTGGACACGTTCAAGAATATGATATTTAGTACTTAGATAATTAGTTATTGTTTTATTATTCTGATCCTACCTATATTGTTAGCGTCGACTTCAAAGGTCGTTAGAGTGGGCTAGTTGATTCATGAATATTATGGCAGAACAGTGACAAAGAGCGTGGTGCTGAGTGTAACTATCCCGTGTACTCAGATTTGGGTGCACGTTAAAGAACCCCAGGTGGTCGAAATTTCCGGAGCCCTCCACTACGGCGTCTCTCATAATCATATGGTGGTTTTGGGACGTTAAAACACACATATCAATCAATCATGTGTGTAACTATCCAGCACTTCTCACTATTCTGCCGCGAAGCCTTCTATTTCTTCTTTTCTTTCGCATGCCAGGAGGACACTACGTATACCTCGCAATGAAGGTACGCTGGAAATGTAATTCGCAATATACACGCATTACCACTTGGCCTGGAAACTAAAAACTTCTGATCACGTGCCACTTTTAACGTCAAAGTAAATTCTTAAGCTTGTGTAGATTTTTAGCGACAATTAAATGAAGATTGCCATAGACGGCAAGTTGATTCTTCCGAACCTGTTTCGTTTTTACTCGCGCGTTACGTGAATTTGCATATCATATTTCGTTTCACTAAATAGATGTTCACTTATTCTGACTGTGGCGCTAGCTGTCTATCAACTGGTGAAGTCATGACGGTGGATGGTGACTGGTGCACAATACACTAGTGACCTTGCCAGTCTAGTGAGTGAGTAGGGACTATGACGCTACCACGTGATTACCTATAGTCAGTGTTTTTTCTTCCGTACTAAAGCTGACTACTACGATTTTATACCTCGAGACCTGATTATGAGGCAGTCTAAATTAAATTGAATCACCTTGTGCTCACAAACGGGAACCGAACTTTATGCATGCCAGTGTTTTTGCGTCTGTGGTCAGGCTGGCTCGGAATCAAACGCACAATCATGAAAGTGGTGCACCTCAGCCACTTGGGTGCCATTCCATGCCACAAAACACTTTCCTTCAGCAAGTAAGCGCAAAATGGTGTCTTAAGATGTTCTTGTGCAATACTCAATCGCCAAAGGGAGCTCGAAGACTAGGCCTATGTTCGTTTTCTTCTGAATTAAGTGTACTGGTCCTCCTCCAGAATCATTATATACCTAACTCGCTTTAGTAGAGCTTCCTTGATATTCTCACCTTTTAACCAAGAGACGTCATCTTATATAAGGTGACCTCATAAGGACGTCACAAACTTCGGTGACAAGTTGCGTCTAGTGGTGCCTTCATCACGTGGCGATGATACTCAGCATCGCTTTTGTGGACGCTGGTGATCCCATTTCGTGCTTGAAAAGGCAGCTAAGACTATCGACTCGAAACCGTTGCCGTTGATAGTTGCTGTCTGTGTATGTCCGCCCTTTTGGTTTAGCAGATTATTTTAATCCGGTTAACAATTCTGCCTTTCATCTATGTTTCGTTTTCCTTCCTTTTTCTGTTGCAGTTGGTGTATATTGTGTGCAGTACCACAGCATGCGCCTTATGAAAAACATAAAGCGTTCAATTAAACACCACTCGCTGCGTCGGCTCTCGTTAATTACGGAGCGCGTGGGCGAAGCGAGATTGACTTGGAGACCGCATGGCGGGCTCACGCTTGGTGGAATTCGCTAGCCGCCGTGGTCGAGCTAATTGCGTTCGCACCAGCGGTTGCCAGCGCGCACTAATGCAGCGCTAATCTTACGCCGCTTGCCTCCGGCGCTGAAACGGACTGCGCTAATGAAAGCGAATGTATCCTCCACGAGTGCCGCCGTGCTGAATTCGATGATTTAAGAAGCACCCAAGTGCGCGAGCCACTTCTCGATGCAGCAGGCGAATCCGAGTTTTTCGTGCAGCGAATGACGTGTCGATACTGATGTTACGGCTTAGGCGGGCTGTAATATAAATACGCGAACGATGAGATGATGTTGTGAAAGAGAACCAGGAAGCATGTTATTGCTTACACGCTTATCTAGATTATATACGCTTATCCACCTGCGCGCATTTATGAGTATATACGCACACTTTTCTAGATCAAGTGTTAACGTCGCTTGTGGTAGCGTGGCCCGAAATTTTCGTTGAAACACTGTTTATGTATGTTTACACTTGCGTTTGTATCTGTGCTTGTATATGTACAGACGCGAAATTGAATATTTTCGGGGTAAGGGGGGTGGGAGATAAGCGGACTGCACCCCGTAGCCATTCCCCGCTAGCTACGTCAATCATCGAAGTTAGAGACACTGTATATGCTACCTTCGAAGAGTACATCACGCGCATCCTTGTGTCATTTTGGTGAGATTGCTCTTCACAGTGTCTTTCTACGAGTAAATGATTGTGCCAAAAGAAAAACACAAAGAAAATACGCTAGGTCGAGAACACGAAAGCGAGGGTTATGTAAGCTAATGCAACATTTATAATCGCGACGTATATTTTCTGTGTTTTTTATTCAACAAGTACCGTATCGTATAAAAATGAATAAAAATAGACAAAAGTCGAAACGAAACCTGTGTATAAGAAAGTACATGTAAAAGCACGTATACATATTTTCATGTACTCACGAAGGGTCAACTTCTAAAGATTGTTGAGAACCATCTGGCGTGTTTCGAAATTCTCTTTCTGGGAATCAGGACCATCTCCTAAATTGCAAAGAAATTCACATCCACACTTAAAAGTCAACCACTTATAGTGTATGCACCTCTCCATCCTGTTGCTCGCTGAACCAATAAATATCTTTATTACAGTATGAAAATGAACCACGAAAATACGAGAATGATTCCAAAGCTACGTACCTTCTCCGCATCTGGTAATGAGAAGTAGCAGGGCAACTCGCATTCAACCAACTTGTCCTGTTAGGGGGGGGGGAGGGAGCAGTAATGAATTTTTTCTTATTTTACAGCGCACTCAATGCGGCAGAGAAGTTTTTCAAACAAAACAAAACAAGCAAGAAACTGTGACCCCTAGCAAAATTTGCCAACAGAATAAACGAGACAAATCATGTTTATCACGAGCAAGAATGTTAACGTTTTTTTTTTTTTGCGGTTTGACGGTGGGTGGAGTTCGCGTCCCCTTGATATTCTTCCCCTCAGAGTTTCATTTGACCCTGCCTTGTTAATTTTTCCTTTCTAATATGTATCATCTGCTATATTTTTATGGTGTGGGCTGAGGATTTTTGTTCTTTCTACCTGACAATAAAGAAAGTATACCTTACTTGCATTGGCCAATAACTCATTCAAATTTTCCGAAATGAATCTTAATAACAGGTAAACTAAGTTTACTATAGGTATCAAAAGGTCATGAACAACTTCTCGGACATGATTATAAACACGTCCAGCGGTTAGCAGACACTAGCATGCGCGGCTAAGACGAATCTTGCAGTCGCGTGCAGCGAGCAGTTTAGAAGCGGTGGGTAAGTTGCCTCTGTCTCACGTTCACTCTCGTCACACAGAGGCCTGTGCCCACTCTCTTCGCCGGTGCTTAAGCACTAAGTTTGGTAGTCGGTGGCAGCATAACAATAAATATAGGTTCCGCCCACGAGGCCGCGTTGAGCTTCCTTTTCGTGCTTCCACCGCGTTGCTACTTCGCGTTGTGGAAGTGACGGAACGTGGTGGAACGTTGCAAGACACTCCGAGCTGCTGCCCCTTCTGTGCACGTCAAAGAGGGCACAATCACAAACTTCAAGTACCGCAGCGGCCACCTCTGTGTAGAGCGCGTGAGGAGCCGGTTTTTACTCCGCGGGGCGAAACCTCGAGACAGTTTCGGGCTCTGATGTAGTCAGCCTGACAGCTAGGCCGCACATGCTTCAGCACTTCAGAGCTCGAAGCTGCCTCAAGGTGTCGCTCCGCAGAGTGAAACCCAGCTCCTCACGTGCTCTACACAGACGGGGCCGCGGCTGTACATCGAGTGACGACCGGTGAGGATAACGCTGTGCCCGTGTGGATAAGAGTCGAACTTTTGTTGCTTCACCCTTACCCTTATGTGATTGCAAAGTGCAGCTCTAGTTGCATGCGCATAACACAAATGGATTGTGGCACACTTCACCTTTTATTCTTAGCTTGTCACCGACTGTAGTGCGAAGAGCAGATAAGATGCTGTTGGTTAATAACCGACATAGATCGAAAGCAGCGTTTGTACCAGATGCATTGCTTGCTAAAGAGTTCCGCCACGGGATTGCGCCATGCCTCTTCATTTGCTGGTATTGCACGATATAGCTACACTCCTACACAGGAACCACAATGGAAGAGAGTGATGTTTCAACAAAAGCGCTCACATTCTTGATTCTCACTGAAGTGACTTTTTTCCCCATGACACTCTCTCCTGCGAAGCTTCTCGCACGCTATTCACAAAGAAAGAAGTAACAAAGCGCCTACTGTGCAGGGGCGGCGCTAGTAGGAGGTATGGAGGGCGCTGGAACCCACCTCCCCCCCCACCCCCCAACATATCTACCTGCCCCCCCCCCCCGTTCACCCCCCCTCTAGATGCAAGCATAGTCAAAACAAAAAGCGAAAGTTCTCAGCCTGCCTGCCCCTTGAAGAAACTCACTTGTCTTGCATTCCTCCCCCCCCCCTCCCCAGCGTAAAAATAGTCTGACGCCGCCCATGCTACTGCGTGCGAAACATTCCTGCAACTACGCCCTACACCTGATTCAAAAACATTTTTCGCGGTAATACATACGTGTTGCAATAAACTCCGATACTCAATTCATTCGATCATTTCTTGGAAGAGTGGTCGGGGAGCACTCCAAGCACACTCTTGCGTTTGTGTCTGCAGACCTCATTCCGGTCGAGGCGCCAGAATTCCGCTGTGGTCATCTGCGACGATAGTGCACGCTACAGTGGCTTCCACCCAAGGAACTTGTTGCGTGAAGGATGGATCGTCGAGATAGGAAGAGAACCCACGATGAGGAATGTGCTAACATTTCCATCGTCCATTCCTCATCAGCAAGAGGGGTGCCTGAAGGAAGGGGTATCGATGTTATCTTGCATCAAGCGTGTTAGAACTCCGAACTAATCAGCAATGCGTAGCGAACGTGTTTTATGTGGTGAGGCACTCCGTTATTCGACTGCACGCAACTTTCAATGCTTCTAGCTCGCGAAATTGCTTCTCTCCGTGGTGATCCATCACGCAACTCGGAGTGCCAGAAATGAGAGTTACGTGCGCAACTTGCCACCACACTATCGTTCTTGTCAGTATTGTTTTATACGTTACGTATACATTCATCGTCTTATCTGCTAGCAGCTTGCTCGTCTAGGAAACATACTTGTGCGAAGACACGCAGATGCGCACACGAGTATAGCGGCTAACGCTAGCCACCTATTCCCGCCACCCGATTTCTGCGGCAAAGTATTTGCCTGGCAACAGGGATTCATTTCCGATCATTTCTTTCGTTTAGTCTTGCTCACGCCGCAAGAGTGCTTGAGTACTTTTTATGCTTTGCTTTTCTTCTCGCTGCCAGTACCGTTTCGACGCTGCCATGTAGTCTCGTGGGAATCGCCCGCAAGCACGCAGATTGTGCTTGAACACTGACGCTCCTATTCCTTCACTTCAGCGAAGAAGAACAAGGAATATAAATGCAAAAGAAAAGCAAAGTCTGCACGTATTCCTTATTGCTTACTCTCGCTGTCTCTCTTTCTCCATATGCATATTGTTTTCGTTTGAGTGTGTTGTGCGCGTGCTGTGCCGAAATGAATGTCTTATGTATCTGGGTTTGCTGTATCTGCGGCTGCAACGAAGCCTGGTAAGGCGTTTTGCAATACAGTATTCCTATGGGATGATAGCTAGAAACCGCACACAAGTTTTTACAGGGGAAGTATTTTATAGGAAATTCGCTCTAATTATATTCGATGAAATATGGTTCTTAACGCCAATACGTACTTTGTAGTGGATAGGTCGCTGTCTCGGCACTCTAACAACTATACCGATAGAATGAGATTAAACTAAGCCTTAAAACCATCAGAGGTTTCGGAACCACATAAGGGATCCTTGTTTATTGAGCTGGACTTGAAGTCGTAAATTATGTAGCCAGTAAGGGACGCAACGAGCGTGCGTACACAGCAGTCACAGTCCCTTGTCCTATTCATCGTAGCTGGTTGTGACTGGGAAATTAGAGATTCTAGTAGCCGGCGGTTGACATGTTCTTCGTGTCATTCATGTATCATTCCTTTAAAGTTCGTCAAACATTCGCCCGTACTGATCTACTTCGTTTTTCCTATTTCATTTGGCTATCCAGGAGTGGAATCAATTGCCGAGATCTATTGCTGAAGAAATAAAAGCTGACAAATATTCAGAAATGCTTAAGCAGTTCTTAATATCAGACAAAATTCATTGAAAAGATCAACCTCACTCTCGCAAATTCTGAGACATTTTAACTTAGTCAAAAGGTATTCCAGTCCATAACATAAATCAACTCACGTATTAGTAAATATATGTCCGAATGACACTATTGTTTTTTGTAAACACTTATACTTTCTGTCTTCCTTGTACACATTTGTAAGTAAATTGTGTATGATCTTTGTTCCGCAAGTGCTCGTTGTAAACGTTTTTTTTTTGTTTTATTGATTTTACCGCGTTTATGGATAAATTATACGTATGCTGTTTAGCAGTTCATTTTTTTGTTGTGAGTATTTTTTGTTCTCTTGCATATTCTTGACGAACTGCACATGCATGTCTATTTGCACTAATGATTTCACACCACTATTTTTGTGTTTTTGTTAAATGTTCTATAAAAACCTATCTTGCCCTTCCCCCCCCCCCCCCCCTATGTAATGCCTTCGGGCCTTTAGGGTAAATAAAATGAAAAAAAAAGAAAATGTGCGAGCGGGCTGCTCACAAATGAAATATGAATAGCGGCACTTGTTTGTCCACGTTCGTCCTGCATATGCTGATTTCGCGCGTTCTTTCTGTTCGAGGTGTGCACCGCAAGTTTCGAGTGGCTTGCCGTTCTTCGCGTGACATAGCAATTTGTTACTGCGGCGCTCATTCCTTCGACCTTGTGGCAAAAAAAAAAAATGCGCAATTAATGCTCAACTACCTCTGCGAGGGCATGTTTCGTTTGCGTGCTATGCCGTTTCTCAAAAAGACGGATCAACAGTGTTATTTTTTTTACTAACCATATCTCTCTGTGTGCTCGTTCCCTTGCCCATCCGAGTTTCTACATTCCACTCTGGTTGAAACCATGCCCGTGTTCTGGGAGCGTAGCAGAAGATGATGATGAAGAAGACAAAGAAGAAGAAGAACAGTGCGCGTGCCACTTCAATATAATGACAGCTTTTCGTTTAGAGAAAGGTTATTTACACTATGTACAAAAACAAAAGTTTCATAACATTCCAGTAATGGGCACACACACAATGTCACACACCGCGAAAGATAAGACTGGACTATGACTGAGTGTGCGTGCGTGTGCTGCCGAATGAGCTGTGTTTATCTCTCTTCCCTCTCTTCTCTCTATCTTTCATCTCCCCCATCCCCCTCCCATGCTCAGGGTAGCCAACCAGCTGCCTATAGGCTGGCTAACCTCCCTGCTGTTCTTTTCCTCCTATTTTCCTTCCTTTATTCCTTCCTTTCCTACCCTTTGGCAGATCTGTGTACCACGACCAACATCACTACGTTCAAAGAAAGACATCATTCCTCTAATATACACAGCAATGTTGGTATACGTGTACACAAGAACTCATGCGATCTCATGGTACAATGAATGGTGTAACGATACAACAGATACAATGAAACACAATTGCTTACAAACAAAATCATGAATAACTAGGGATTGCAGCAGCTAACCAGCGTCTCTAAGTGCGTAGTCCGCACTGGTTCAGGGTGTCAAACATCATTTCAGTCAGCTGGCATGATCTCAGTTCATGCTGCCTCGCACGCATGCATCCCACCGCGGTGGTGTGGTGGTTATGGCGTCCGACTGATAACCCGAAGGTCACTAAATCGAATGCCGGCTGCGGCAGCTGCATTTTCGATAGAGGCAAAAATGTTTGCGGCCCGTGTACTTAGATTTAGGGGCACGCTGAAGTTGGTCGAAATTTCTGAAGCCCTTCTCTCATAATCATGTCGTGGTCTTGGGAAGTTGAACCCCAGATATTATTATTATATTACGCTGTGTGACACACCGTAATCACAATATATATTATCTGGGGTTTATCGCTCCGAAAACACGACATGACTGAGACATGTGGTCGCGGGCTCAGGAAAAATTGACCAATTGGTCATGTCTAACGCACAGTGCACACTGATAGCACACACTACGCGGAGCATGTAACCTCTACGAAAATACCACCGCCGCTGAGGTCAAATCTATCACCTTCACGCTAGCAGCTGGGCACCATAACTCATGTACCACCAATACGGACTATAGAATATGGTGTTAATGTTTCATATATATAGGCCTTGTGATCCGTAGAAGAATCAACCGAATAATGCAGCTGTGCGCGAGAGAAGAGGATGAGAAAAATGGGGAAGGTTAACTGCATATGCGTCCAGTTTGCCATCCTGAACAAACAGGGGGATTCGTGCTCAACGAAGAAGAAAATGACAGACGACGCCGAGCTAAAATACGTACGTCTATGAGAAAAGTCGCGCAGTGCGGCCAGTCGACTCTACTGTACAGGTGGATGCATTTTTTTGTGACGACTATGTCATTATTTCATTCTGTCACCGAAGTATTAAACAAGATATGAAGTTACATTTATGTTTCATAGGTATGTGAATAAACTCAAACAATAGCAGAGTTCTTCACTGGAAGAAGGAGCGGCATTGAACTTTTCCCTGAAACCATTCTGGTAGGAGATGTTCGAAATACATGCAAGCATCACAATGAACGTGCTTCTCAAAACGGCCTACCTTTCTTTAGTCACAGGTTTTACGGACAGAATATGGGCAGGCAACGGTTCTCTTAAAGGAGCCCTAAAACGTTTTTTCAAGTATAACCATTAAATGAATTCACTGGAAAAGCTTATTTCCTCCCGAATTCAACGCCGCAAAATGTTTTTTTAGAATCCGTCCAGTGCGAATGGAGTTACAAAGGCTTGTCGCCTGCTGGAATTGCATTCTCTCTGCTCTCGTTCGACAAAAGCACTGGAAGCTAAGGAGGGAGGAATGACATGGTCACAGAAAAACGTCACGCGCGCCTCGTGACCTTGAACACTTTTTCTTTCTTCGGATGCGCGGCTTTTTCAGTGTGACCACGTGCACACGAGGACAAGTAGCGGCCTCCCGCGGCAATTTCTCTAACGAGCGAGTGGACCTTGCTCAAATATGCCCATGGCTGATGGATGGGCTTGCTACGTGTAATTTTGGGGCATATTACGTGATTTGTCGAGAGAAGAGAAAGCAGTTTTTAGCTGATTCTTATCGTTTATTGTAAATTCCAGGCTGTGTGCTGTGCTATAATATTCGTCTCGCATGTTGTCGGGAGCGTCTAGGACCAATCGGCGGAGTTTTCCGACTATGCTCAAAAAGTGTTGCAGGGACCCTTTCATGCAACAAGAGTGGTACTAGGTCCGCTTTACTACAGTAGCCTGCATGGCCATGTACCTGCACATTAAAAAATGACGCAGCAGATTCGTCTGTGTAAAGGTGTTAGGCTAACAATGCGTCCCACTTAGAAACTAGCAACCCCCCCCCCCCCTCCCTTAGATTCGAATGCTTGTGTATTGGAAAATCCTTTTTTTTTTAGTTGTCTGAGTTGCGATGTTCCATCTAAGTGAGTTAAAGACGCTGATAGTTCCTGTAAGCAAAAATCATTGGGAGAAAAAAACACAGAAAAGCACAATAGGGTGAAAGACGACAACTGACGCCTTCATTAGTATCAACACTTGATTAATTTTGAAATAAAAGCGGAAGCAAGACATTATGCACCTGCGGCTGGTTGATAAAACGAAATAATACGCGTATTTATAAGAACGTAAATGAAAAACAAAGCAAACAGACATTGTAAAAGCGAGAAAAATAGCTACGTCTCAAGAGGAGCTCGACGGCAAATACGAGTAAATAAGAGCAAAGACAAAAATAGACGCGAGAAAAGGACGAAAGCAGTTTGGCAATCACAAATCAGTTAAAGACTAATCATGCTAGGAATTAATGAGACGAAAGAATAATTCGCGTCCGGCACAGGGTTTATTACGTTTTAACGCGGCTTTGAGAGATTCTAACTAATGAGGCATATAAAATAACCATTCTAAGGTGCCTAATGAGACAGAATTATGTTTCCCTTGTGGCTGAAGCAGCGACCGGCTGCCATTGCACATTTTCGGCACTTGTAGATACCGGTAGCTGTTGAGGTGGTATACAGCCGTTGCAGAGTTTCGCTAATAATATTGAAGTCGAGGGTTGGACCCCTGTCGAGGCGGTCGCATTTTGGTGGAATCGAAATGCTACGAGGACAGTGTATTTTATATTAGGGGAGCCCTAAAGCACCCCATGTGGTCGATATTTTTGCAGCCCTCCACTACGTCGGGCACAATCTTACAGTGGTTTTGGCACGTAATACCACAGATAGGAGATGCCGAGCTGTCTAACCAGCATATCCACCGGAAATGTCACGGTACGCCTGAAATGTCACGTTACACTGGATAGCACCGAAAATCTTGTCCATCGGAACGCCGGAACGTCGAGCTGGACTGACTCCCTAGAAAACGACCTCATTTTTTTCTTTTTGCCAATTCTTTGTTCTCTTCTCTGCTGCACAGTGGCACATACAAGTCGGCCTGCAATAAATGGCATAGCAGAATCTCATCCCTTGCTTTTGGCAACGTTGTTATATGGGCATACTAGTGGTGACGTGTCTTGTACACTGTAAAAAGGAATTCAAACTCTTGGGGGCCTACCTTTTGTTGAAAAATGGTAATTGTCATCTTGCACAGTTTTCTTACCTTTACTGGTAACTCAGTACTTTCAAGACTTTCCGGACACTTCTTTCAAGAATACTACACGACGCTGATAGCGCACGTGTCGTTTGGTAGCTGAAATTACCGGGGGGGGGGGGGGGGGCGACTTGTTTCAGCTACAAACGCCAGGTATGATAGGTGATTATTAATGTTCTGAGACTAAAATAGGGTGCTAACACAGGAGCTGTCGAAAAGTGCTGACAAGACTTTCAAGGGAGGCATATGGTTTTGTATAGAGTATATATTACCTCACGTTTGTCTAGCGGCAGCTTATCGGTATAGGTGCTTGGTGTAGCTTGGATGTGCTCCACTAGAGAGAACGTCGGCGCAATTCCTATAAGACAGCCGCTGCGACCTCATTTCATAGTGATCAAAATGCAAGAACATCCATACCGCGTAAATTTAGGCTCACGGGAACGAATTCTAAGACATCATAAGGAACCTGATGTGCCTCGGTTTCCTTTGTTTGATAAACATGCCTGTTAAGGTACTAAAACCCTGTTGTTATATTATTGACAGCGATAGTTTAATTAGAAGTCAAGGGTCACCGTAACAAGAGTTGACATTAAATTGCCCTGTGTGCTTCAGTCGCTGTCCATTCTTCCGTACTTGAAATCAGTTAACACTTACACTATTATAAAGTGGTGTGCTATCAGGGCGAGAACAGAGGTGTTTTCCTAAATAATTTGTAATCATCTATGATGAGTATTGAATGTTCGCGAGTTTTTATAGATATACTAGTACTATACTCCTCATATTTTGTAAAGAAGTAGTCATGCCAAAAGGTAATTAAATTTACACGAGTGCACTTCATTCTTATTTAACATCACGCACAACTAATAGACTGCCGGTCGACTTATGAACATATATGAACAGGACGAAGTAATGCACCTGACAATAACATCTCTTCACTTTTGCCCCTGCCCTCTCTAATGGGCGTTTGTGCCCAGAGGGTATTTGAAATAAATAAATAAATAAATAAATAAATAAATAAAACATTCTGCCATCTTTGGACGAGAATTGCTAGGTGTAATTCCACTTAAGAGATACTACTTGGAATACCCGATTCTTGAGCTCCACTGGATGGCAAAGGACAGCTGTTATGCCTACATAGGATGAGTCATCATCATCATCATCAGCCTGACTACGTCCACTGCAGGACAAAGGCCTCTCCCATGTTCCGCCAGTTAACCCGGTCCTGTGCTTGCTGCTGCCAATTTATACCCGCAAACTTCTTAATCTCGTCTGCCCACCTAACCTTCTGTCTCCCCCTAACCCGCTTCCCTTCTCTGGGAATCCAGTTAGTTACCCTTAATGACCAGCGGTTATCCTGCCTACGCGCTACATGCCTGGCCCATGTCCATTTCCTCTTCTTTATTTCAACTATGATATCCTTAACCCCCGTTTGTCCCCTAATCCACTCTGCTCTCTTCTTGTCTCTTAAAATTACACCTACCATTTTTCGTTCCATTTCTCGCTGCGTCGTCCTCAATTTAAGCTGAACCCTCTTTGTAAGTCTCCAGGTTTCTGCTCCGTAGCTAAGTACTGGCAAGATACAGCTGTTATATACCTTCCTCTTGAGGGATAGTGGCAATCTACCTGTCATAATTTGAGAGTGCTTGCCGAATGTGCTCCACCCCATTCTTATTCTTCTAGTTACTTCAATCTCGTGGTTCGGCTCTGCGGTTATTACCTGCCCTAAGTAGACATAGTCTTTTACAACTTCAAGTGCACTATTACCTATCTCGAAGCGCTGCTCCTAGCCGAGGTTGTTGTACATTACTTTCGTTTTCTGCAGATTAATTTTAAGACCCACCTTTCTGCTCTCCTTGTCTAACTCTGTAATCATGAGTTGCAATTCGTCCCCCGAGTTACTCAGCTGAGTAACATAGGATGAGTAGGTGTCAATAATTACTAATGTGTTGAGACGATAGCATTTGCCACTTTCTCACTCTTTTGAATGGACAGAAAACGTAACAGATACATAAGAGACATTGCGGAGGTGCTTATGTTATTGATAAGTTAATTGTCTTTGCAGATACACAGATGGTCATGACAACAAACTTTTCATCATCCCTTCCTTTACGCTGCTGAACGATGGTCTCGTCGCCTTTCGACATATTTCACTTGAGTGCCGCATGAAAGATGTGTTTTTTAGCAAAGGCATTCTTATAAGTTTCGCGGCATGTGAAACAGTCTTTACTGAGGATCCGCCTCGCGCCAGGACAGCGTCTTCGGCGGCTTTCTGGCATACCAAAGGACAAGACCATGCATTTCATCAGACAGCACAACGAATTACTTTTGTGCCTAGCTTACTCTCTTTGTCATTTTTATTGCGTTGCAATTATTTTACCTTCGATTTTGTTTTTTTCTTGTATTTAATACGGAAACTCACTAAACGCTGCTTTTTTTAGGTGGGGTCTGTGTGGTTGGAATAAATATTGTCGCAAACGTGAGACCCGAGCTAACTTAAACCTTCGTTATCCGTCCTTCATCTTGCTTTCAGATGAAGATCAAAACACGAGATTAGCCAGTTTTTTCAGCCTTTTTTTTTGTTGTCTCCCTTCTTGTCATTTATGTTGCGTAGCAAATATTTCGCCTTCGATTCTCTTTTTTTTCTTGTATTCAATACGGAGACCCACTGAACGCAACAATAGCTGCAGTTTTCAGGTGGACTCTATGTGGTTGGAATAAATATTGTCGTAAACGTGAGACCTGAGCTAACTTAAACCTTCGTTATACCGTCCTTCGTCTTGCTTTCAGATGAAGATCAAAACACGAGATCGCTGATTTATTCACCATTATATTTTTGTTGTCTCCCGTCTTCGTTGTCTAAGCGTCGCTGCGAGAAAGGACCGATATTAGTTCTGGTAGCTGAAGTTATTTTAGCCTGTATACTGAACTAACCACTCCATATCGACAGGCCTTCGCTGTGCATTTACTTTTTGTTAGATTTGTAAGTCTGCACTCAGACCACGTCGCACTGTTTTTCAGGTATTGTTCAGCACCCCTTTTTTTTTCGTACATTAATTGGGATAAAATCAAAATATTTGGGTCGTATAGCACTCTACACGTGCGAGAAGAACTCACCCATGTGTGCTTCTGCGATGTTTTTTTTTTTGGGGGGGGGGGGCACTGTATGGGCGTATTAGGGTTATGTTTCTTTTTCCCTTGCATTATGGTATGTTTTCTTTCTTTTTAATTTTTTAAAAATTTTTTACTGCCTCTGAAGTTCTTCCAGAACTCGGCCTCTTTCGTCAACTGTTCCGACTCTCTTCCCCGCAAAAAAACAATAATGAAACGTGCAGTGTTGTAGCCTCCCACATTTTTACACAGCCTATGATCCCAATCACTGGCAAACATATTGGGGCTGATTGTGCGCAGTTACATTTTTCAGAAATCAACACATAGAAGAGCGGGCGCTAAGAGCAAGTTGGGAAGAAAGTTCAGAATATGCGAACGCTGCATGCTTCTGCAGAGTGGGCATTGGCGTTCACATGGTTCTCCATAATGTGTGTGTGTGTGAGGGGGGGGGGGGGGGCGTGTCGTGCAAAGACTTTTAAAAAATAACTTTTTTATAGAGGAAAGAACGGATACTTCACAGATTTTACAAATTGGAAAATGAACTTCCAACATGGCATTCATGACACTCGGCTTTTAGTCCTTGCCTTTTCTTACGTAAAGGTGGCAAGTGAATAGTTCTTCTATTGCAACATGAGGGTTTCTCGGCTGCCTTCAGCTTCAGAAAACTGCGTTGTTATAACATCGCATCTTAAACAACGGAGGGAATGTCAATGTATAAAGACACGAGGCAGAGATGACAACTTTCGTCGATGATTGGAGGTAAACGCACCTCTCCCCTCGACCCCACCCGCTCTGCACATGCCTATGAGCGTCAACAATTCTATAGGAGCACTCGGACTTTTCTTTTCGTCAAATCCGGCAGTCTAGCCACATGGGCCTTTATAGTTAACGGTGTTGACGAATGAAACCCAGAAAAAAAAACTGTATATGTGATGTACGGTTTACGGTACTATCTTTCTGAAAAGCTTTACAACGTGCTAGAAGACTTACGGCACGTGGCGGTGTTACATGCAGAAAGTGTGCCATGCCTGCATGGGTCTACACGTTTTCTGGAGCACATCCGTAGCACGTTCGTTCACCCACCAGTGAGACGTGCACGCCGCCTGCGATTCGGGTCGTCAGGGAATGAAAGTTAAAATGTTAGAGAATACACAACATAAATGACTCTACCCAAGGCACAGGTATGGAAACAGCCATCTATCTATCTATCTATCTATCTATCTATCTATCTATCTATCTATCTATCTATCTATCTATCTATCTATCTATCTATCTATCTATCTATCTATCTATCTATCTATCTATCTATCTATCTATCTATCTATCTATCTATCTATCTATCTATCTATCTATCTATCTATCTATCTATCTATCTATCTATCTATCTATCTATCTATCTATCTATCTATCTATCTATCTATCTATCTATCTATCTCTAGTGTGCTATATAGTATTTATAGGCGTAGTCTTTCTTTCTCTCTCTCGCTCTGACAGAGAGTGAGGCTACATGGTATTCACCATTCCCCTCTCTTTCTGTCTTGGCATGAAATGCTCGGTCGTGGCCTCTCTGTGATAGCTCGCGTGCATGTGCGTGTCTGTGTGTGAGAGACTGTTCTCTCCAGGAAGAAAAAGAGCGGGTCAACCACACGAGCACATATGCGCGTAGAGTTTTTTTCTATACTTGAAAAGCGAGAAACAAACGCACACGAGGTAGAGGATCGGTGAGCCGTGCTCGGAAATAGTGTTCCGTAGGTTCGGTACGGACGCATTTTCATTCGCTTCCAGCGTCGTGCGACTGACCGGCCAGCCGACCATGACTCACGTGCCGTCCAGTAGCACCCCACTATATCAGATATACGTGGAATTAGAAATGTCGCGGGATAACGAAATACGGCGACCTCGCCCACTCAGGGTTGGTATACGGCCCTCTCCATGTTGTCGCCATGTTCGCCACATGCGATTTCTTCTTTGTATCCATGGGGCACTGTTGTAATGGCTTCCGTCACGCCAGATCGGGCTCAAGTCAACGTGCCTCCGACACCTCTTGCGTGCGCTGCTTCTGTTTGCGCCCGGAGCTTCACGTCAGAGTGCGCTCCGGTAGCTGAGCAGCAGATTGTTTTCTTTGTGCGTCGCTGCTTGCAACAGGAACCATCTTCTCTGTTTCGCTGTTCGTTCCTTTAGAAACACATGGAAGTTAGTGGGCTACGGCATGTAAAACAACGTAACTATTTTAAGCTTTCTATCTGTTAAGGTCACCTTCTACGCACGACTATCAAAATGTTAACGAACGCTACAGCGAGCGTTAACTATTGTAGCGGAAGCTACACTAACTGAGCATGAGCAGTTTCGCGTGACTTGAGGGGAGTAGTTCTGTGCAAACGCGCAGAGCAGTGATGTCACAGGGCGCACAGCTGGCGCGCCGAAGGCCTGGATATAGGGGCTTTAGGCCTCGAAGCTGCTGGAATTAACGAGTTTCCCACAATACTTACTAGAGGGAACTCTGGCGCTAGTGTCTATGGGAGTTGCAACACACGGCGCTTCAGCGAGCATAGGAATGATGGGTAGTACACACATTTGTGTAATTTTCGTACTTCTGGCCTGCTTCAGGCTCCGTGAGTGTTCGTGTGGCTTGAAGTTGTTTTTTCACGAAAACATAAATTAGCAAATGTTCATCGTTTGCGCTTCACAACCTTATTCTTTTAAGCTTACTATTTTGAATCAAGTCACTAAGTTCCAAAGGGTTCGTTCTTTCTTTCAAAACAAAACCGTAACTAGCAATAAACGAAGCCGCAAGTACGATTCGCCACCCGCAAGTACGAAGACTAGGCAAATGTGTGTACTACCCATCATTCCCATGGTCGCTGAACGATTGCAGCGCCAGAGTGCCCTCTAGTTAATTTTGGGAAACTCTATGGCTGGAATGACGTGTCACTAGTAGCTTGGCGATTGATTGACTCGCTTTACATCGCTCGCTAGCCCATCCGTGGTTCATCCGTCCGTCCGCCCATCACTCATTAGTCGGTCCGTCCATCAATCCATCCGTCGGTACACAGACGGATGAACTGATGGACACTCACTCGGTCGGTTTGAAGATTTCGATAGCTGCACGTGTTGTGCCCCAAATAATTTTCCGGTCACTTCATTGATCGCTCTATAATACCGAAGCAAAAAGTGTGCTTTTCCAGTTGTGCCAGAGTATGCAACGACTCTTTATCTGCTTTCAGGTAAAAGTACGATGCTTAATGTTAAAGACTAAGTCTTGTCATGTGGTGCTTACCTTAGAATATTTTGTTGGAAAGTTTGGCTAGACACAGGGTGAAATGTAGTGACAATTTGAGGGCTCTTGGCTAAGGCTTTAGTTATCCGTCAATAGATTTATCCGTAGATCTAGGGACTTACTACTTTAAGTACTTTTTCTTGAATCTAGGGATTTCCGTAAAGCTTTGAAAATGTCACATTACGTGACCTGATTAAAGACATTACGTCGTGGTCACGCTCATTCAACTAGAAAGCCTGTAAACAGTGATAATTTAGGCTATTACATGTTTTATAATTAAGACAGTCTTGGTGTTTCGATGCACCATGTGAAGGGGATGGAAGTTTTGTAACACGAGATTATTGTAGTCGGAATACCGGAGAAAATTAAACGCTGTAGTCGGCACAGTTAAGCGCGCGCATATCATAAGCTCCCCGAGTGATAGCTGCAAAGTAAAAAAAAAATGGCAGCATATCTATGGAGTGAATGATGGATAGCGGGGCGGAGCATCCGTCCGTCCTTTCGTTCTTGCTTCCGTCCAACCATGCGTGCGTCTGTGTGGCCGCCCGTGCGTCCATCCGCCCATCCGTGCGTGCGTCTGTTCGTGCCTCCGCACGTTCATATGTGCGTCCGTCCCTGCTTTCGTCCATGCATCCTCTCCTGCGTCCGTCCATGCATCTGTCTGTGTGTCTGTTCATCTATGTATTCAGCACTCTAAGTACCACCATCTCGCATATTTTCATCATATATTCATCATCTAGAAGCACCGCCATCCAGCGGACATTCCAAGGACTGAACGAGAGGAGGCACACGCACACTTTCTTACGGCTTGCGCTTCGTGTCTACTTCCCACCTTTAACCACCTCGAGTTCATGCTATATACTAGTTCACTGTATTCATGGCACTGCGGCCCAATGCTCGCTAAACCTTTCTAAAAACAAGTAGGTTACGCCCAGCGAGTATAACCTAGCAACCCTTTCTTGTCAGATAGTGCTCAATGTACATGCCAATGGCTGCTGATGGGGAATGTGAGAGAGGAGAATCCGGCTTTTCGTTAACGCGCACACTGCAAATTTTTTATTGTTCAACAACGCACAGGAGAAATCTTCCACCGGCACCACCTTGCAGGTCAAAGCGTAAGACATGTCACGTACTACGACGAGGGACGAACGGGTGCGCTTCGCCCCTAAAAATTGAGCGAGTTCAGAATTTAGCAGTCTGATTTGTGTTTTCAAATTATTCCCGGCCTACCAGTGTTACAGCTCTGCGCAAAAAAGGCGAGCTGTGTTGTCTTGATCAATGCGGAATAATTTCCAAATTTAAATTTCTCTATCATTTGTATAATTAGTAGTATAAAATATCCGGAACAGAATATATCCTTCAACGCCTAAGACACTCCTCAAGAACTAACCACAACAAGACAATACGGCTGCCTAAAAGTCACAACGACATTCATAAAAACTCTGTTTTTCCAGCATTATTGCATACTGGAATAGTCCACCATAATCTGCGATGAACAGTGAAACGGTGGTATCTTTTGCTGAAGAAATCAGCAATATTTTTCGTTATGGTTAGTCTATTACATATTTGTATTACGCTCGCATGTGATAGAAACTCTGTATCTTTGAAATTGTTAACAGCCATCCAGCATTGAGCTGATTTTTTTTAGTTTTTAGTTTTTATTGTGATCGTCACTTTCGACAGAATTGTAATAATTTTCCGTATTACCACTTCTGCATGGACCGCAAAGGTCAGCAGTATATTGAAATAAACAAGATAAATAAACTTGGATCACGCACAGCGCCGTAGTTGTTTACCGTTGCCACCGCCTCTGGTGTCCGTAACCATATTGCACGAAATTAGAAATAAAACCTAGTACCATTGACACAGTGGGGTTCGAACCCAGGTCCACTGGATGCCAACCCAGTGTTCTACCACTGAGACACGCCGGTGGTTGGGACTTGTTGGCAAACTTGCCTTAGGCAGGCTTGATGTCAGGAACCCAATCGCGTTAATACGACTTGTAAAGCATTCTAAAACAGCGAAAGAACAACCAGTAGTCGCACAATGCGAATAGGGCAACGAGTGGGTCGTCCAATGCCTCAACCCATTGCAAAATCTTGTTCTTGTTCACCTATTACCCGTGGCACATATCCACTTCAGGCGTAATTCCTCATCGTTGTCAGCCACTGCATGAACAATTGGCACAAAATCTCGTGCAATGTTAACGCGATAGCGTTAGAGAGCTGGTGTCGTATAAATTCCGCCGTCGGCGTCGTCACCATTGGTTGTGATAGAAAAATTGTCATTGAGCGAAAAGTCGAGAAAGAAGCAAATGAAATAAAGAATAAAATTTTAAGTCCCAGTAAGGATCGAACTCGGGCCGTTCGCGTGACAAGCAGACGTCCTACCACAAAGCCACGATGTTACTTTTTTTCTTTTTTTTCTTTATTGCCTTGCCTATAAAGACTGTTCACATTTCACATATTTACATATTGGTCAAACAAAGCCATGATGCTACTTGCAGCTGCAGCGGGGAAAAAATCTACAGAAATGACATGAAGTGGAAGGAGTCTCCTAAACGCATTTCGTTCGACAGGTGTCTCGAGGAAAACGAGCACATTCGGCGTTTTGCAGGCGAATTTGGGAGGCCATCAAATTACGCCGAAAAAGGCCGGCACAGTGCAACCATCACCGCTAAAAACACACAGGAACTTTCAAACAGCTCTAAAAATGGACAACTTTGTCCATCTAGCAGAAAACGCATCATGCCTTTCCAGAGGCGTTGATCGAGCGAACAGCAAACGCTAGATAATGTGCTGCCATTTGCGAGGCATCGTGAGACTCTTTATGGCGGAGGGAAGTGGCCACAGCCCCGCCGCGGTGGTCTAGCGTACTCGGCTGCTGACCCGCAGGTCGCGGGATCAAATCCCGGCTGCGGCGGCTGCATTTCCGATGGAGGCGGAAATGTTGTAAGCCCGTGTGTTCAGATTTGGGCGCACGTTAAAGAACCCCACGTGGTTGAAATTGCCGGAGCCCTCCACTACGGCGTCTCTCATAATCACATGATGGTTTTGGGACGTTAAAACTCCACATATCAATCAATCAATCAATCAATCAATCAATCAATCAATCAATCAATCAATCAGGGAAGTGGCCACACTGAACAGTCACTACATTACTATAGATACGTCGAGCTTGCGTGCGCGTGTGTTTGTGTGCGTGTGTGTATGTAAGAAAACATATTGATAAGTGTGCACTTAGCGGTTGAAGGGCACACTAGGGCCGAATCTCGCTATCGCGTTCAACTTTTAAAGGGGAAGCTTATGGGTAGTGGATATCAAGCAGGTGTAATTGCAGCAGTCACCCAATGAGTGCTTAGATAACAATCTGAAAGGCCGCTGTATAGCTTTCGTTGTGACTGTGCTGAGCTTTCCACGCAGGCCTGGCATTTTTTTTTTACTTTGACCTCATTTCAAATATGAAAGCTAGCAAAAACGTGAAAATATCTGACGGTAAGAAAATATCTCAGTGCTGCCGAACTGGATGTGTTCGCCTTTGAGTGGGGATGACTGGACTGCGCTCACAGTACCTCTGTCAGTGCTTGATTCACGCGCTTCGCTATTCGCGTTTCACTTGATGTCGACAGTACATCTGCTGATAAGATTGCAACAGTGATTGAGAATGTGGGAAATTAAGAATATACCAGCAGCTCTCAAGCTCCAAGTAGAATAAAAGCGGTTCAGAGTTGCGGTCAACCCGAACGATCACTTATATGTTTTCAATTCATGTACAAAGTGAAATTGACATACAAATATGTTTCGGAGGAAACTGATATCATTTGCAAGCACTTTATAAGCAACTCCACAGAACGTGTAGGAAAAAGATATAGAACGTGTAGAAAAAGATTTGTAGGAAAAACACCATATATACACCGGAATCGGTAATCAAACGTTAAATGGGACCGGGGAATATTTCGCACCCTCTAGAGTCTTCTGCGGTTCATTGCAAATATTTGTTCTTTTTCACTCGAGTTACCGGATTGGGAAGGTAGCTCCTCTAGGCATGATGATTTTACCCAACAGCCGGCAGTGACACTATCGTGATTGTTTTTGGTAGATGTATTTTATTTGGGATTTTTTATATTATGGTTGGACGACTTGATTTACCTTACCTACCCTAAATCATTAATTAGAGCACATATCTTTATCTAGATATATATTTATATCTGATCAGTTTCAGCATTGACGCGGGCTTTCCAATGAGCAACGTGTGATTCATTATTGATTGCTAGTTTCTTCAATGCTAGTGCAACGGTATATCAGTCGGTCATTTATTCTCGTTAGGCCCAATTAACTACCGTCCTTCGCAGATGCGCCATGGGACGTTCTCCTATCTCGATTTTACTCGTTACCATGTTTATGTTCGCGGCATTCAGCTACTTGTGTTGCGAAACCCCACGTGATAAAGCCCAAAAGCGCTGCCCACGTTGCTGTTTCAATTAGCATAAAATTTAGCCTTACTGTGTTATTTCTTTCTTTGGTGCATCTCCTACAAAAGTTCTAGCCCATTCTTTCATTAGCTCGAAACCCACTCTTTGTTAGGTCACGGCTTTATACATTTGCTCGATGACGTAAGAGAAGGGGCACGTACGTCTGGGTTCGAAGTTACTGCGTTCGGTGGCGCAGAAGCCGTTTTGATACTGCATTTTTTCGGTTCATGAGCTACCAGCTTATAACGCACTCAGTCGAGCGGAAGGGCAAGGGCGGGGAGGTGTATGAGGAGAGACGAAGAAGCTGAACATAGAATCTCCGCAATATGAGCTCTCTGCGTGCGTTTAGTATTAACGACACAGCGTTTGCAGTCACGACGTTAATTACACCTCTCTCATATAGCCTCGCTCAAATTCACCTGCATGCCTACCGCGGCCTAACTACGCAAATTCACCCCATATTGGGCTCTGGTTAACGTCCTGCTGGCGCACGCCTAACTGGTTGCTCTTATGAGCCTGCGGCAAGTTAGTGCGTACAGTTACTTCGAACTGATAGACAAAATAAAGAGATTCAGTGGGCTCGAAAAACAATGCAGAGCCCCGGCAACAGTGCTAGTAGAAACTGGAACCGCTGCGTAGGGGCACTGATTGTGTCCATCCCTAAAATCGTTTCGTCATCAGTGCAAGTGGCTGAAAAGAAACATGCATGGCTTACAGCTCCGGGTCGTCTTACACGTGTGTATGATGGGGCGTTTGACTTTATTATTGTTTTCTGAATTGTGTAGCGTCTTCTCTCAACAAGAGAAGTGTTTTTCGTACCGCGAAAGGCAACCCATTGATGCGAACGAAATCGCTTTGCCCCATTTTGTGACCCCCTAACTCTAGACTTCATCAACGTAGTGTCGGGAAGTGAAGGTTCTAAAGAACCTGGCCTCAGATGTCTGTGCCACCACTCGGTGCAATAGACTTCACGAATATTACAAGGTTTATAGCTCAAGAATGAAAGTGGGTGCTGTCTGCCTGCTCATGAAGGGAGGCAGCACAGATCGCGTATTTAATTCACTTGCCGAAAGATGACGGAACAATCACAATGCAAGAAAAAAAAAAGAACAGGAAGCATTACATTACGATGGGCCAAACGCCTTAATCTTCGTGGTAATTATGGCCAGAACCATAGTTAATATAATCGTCATCATCATGTCTTACCTTCTCTGAAAATTATTTAGTTTGATTGTCCCAACCTATACCTCTTGCGGTCTTCGGTCCCGCTTCTCTGCTCGTCCTACCCGGCGTGTTGGCCTGGTGGCTATAGTTCTCCACTGCTGACCCAAATGCGGTGGTATCGAACTACGGCCGCATTAAAGACGAAATGTGAAAGGCCGGTGTACTTAGACTTAGGTGGACGTAAAAACACACCAGCAGATGAAATTTTCCGGAGCCCTTCATTACGGCATTCATCACAATAATAATAATAATAATAATAATAATAATAATAATAATAATAATAATAATAATAATAATAATAATAATAATAATAATAATAATAATAATAATAATAATAATAATAATAATAATAATAATAATAATAATAATAATAATAATAATAATAATAATAATAATATTCTATCTCATGGTACTTATACCATCCATCGAATTGAGCATTGGTTATCAGCCCTCATTATGTGACCTCCTCACTCACAATGATTTTTTGTTATTCCGTCCAGGTCACCTACGATATAGGCCACCCCAATTTGTGTCTCCACTCTACTCACTTCCTGTTTCTTAATGTTACGCCTATCACTTTTTCTTCTATCGCATCCTACATGGTTCTGCACGTTTATCTACCATTGTATTATTTACATTCACACACTCTGCACACTGTTTACCAAGATTTTTCTTGTTCGGTGCGCTGTAGGGAATAAAAAAACTCAGTTGAGTGCCGTGACACAGCACCCTTAGTTGAGGCTTCGGCGAAAACCGCGGACATTCACTGATTGTACCAATGACTCCTAGTCTTCATCAGCTCTACGCTAACGCAGCATGGAAGATCTGCATGTCTTCTGTTTCGGGAATTTTTAAAATGAAATTATATATAGCGAGATCTTGAGCACAAGTAAGCCGGCTTTTCTGTTTTCTCTGGTATAATCTTCTTTTTTTTTTTTGAAAGGCAAGAGCCATAGACGTCACACTAAAGTCGAAAATTGACCGTCACCGTCAGCATTAGTTACGCAAAGAATCATCATCACGTGATGAATTCGTGATATGAAGTAATCGTGACTTTTTATGTCAACACCAAAATGTGTGAAGTCATTAGGGTATCATCAAGACGTCATCGCATGACATCATCGCATGGTCAAAGGTAGGCCGATCTCGGAGGCAATGCAAAGCCACGTTAGGTGGGGAAGGCATTCTGAAGGGGGTGTAGGAGGGTTAGCTTATCGACTGATAAAAATATGAAGATGTCTTCCGCATTCGATTCGTATTAGACATAGTAAGAGACCATCCGAGTCTTTTTGTCCCGGAAAAGTTAGCGAAGTTTGTGTATGGTCTAAACTTCACCCACTCAGGTGTCTACAGCCGATGACCCCTTAGAGATTTTCCTTAGTTTCGTGCCGTCTCACGACACACATCTCCATAAACCGTAATACTAAAACGAATACGCCGCGCTTTTGTGGATGACATACGGAATGGTGATCGCGAGGGTGGTACCTAAATTCTTCGCTGCCCGTACGCTTCCTAAAGCATGGTCTTGCGTGCACGTG
Organism: Rhipicephalus microplus; assembly: GCF_043290135.1. Lineage (NCBI taxonomy): Eukaryota > Metazoa > Arthropoda > Arachnida > Ixodida > Ixodidae > Rhipicephalus > Rhipicephalus microplus. The sequence goes on from NC_134709.1 coordinate 21,461,658, forward strand.
GAGCATGCTCCGCCTCCCGCAAAACACGGGAGCGTTCCAGTTGTGCCTCCACTCCACTCCACTTTTATTGCGTGCTTTTGTAGTGTGCGTTCAAATTTCCCGCCTACCGAGATTATTAGTAACCCCCATCTTCCTGCGCCCGCGTGGGATAAGACACAAGCGTGGAATATATGGAGCCCGACTCATAGAGTAACATGTTACTCTATGCCCGACTTTCGCTTTTGATCTGTGAACACGTTTAACCATGCAGGTGGCTAAAATAAATGGACGCGAACTTGAGCGCTGCTTCTCTTGAGGGTTTGCTTGTGCAATTATTGTGATTTATTGGAGATCCTGTTTTTGTAAGATTGTATGAGGGATGCAGCCCCGGTTGGGTTGCGTCGGGTACTTTGAATCTTAAGCCGCACTGGGGAGAATATTCCGGACATCATGAACCAAGTCTTGTTTCCAACGGCGTGCTGGTAACTTCAGAAACTATGCGAACTGGACGAATGAATACTACAGCTGATACAGGTAGTTGCCACTGTTGTCGTTGCCACTGTTGTCGCTGCCACTGTTGTTGTCGTCGTCGTTGTTGTAGTTGTCGTTGATGTTCTTATTATCATCATCGTCATCATCATCGTCGTTGTTGTTGTTGTAGTTGTCGTTAATGTTCTTATCGTCATCGTCGTCATCGTCGTTGTTGTTGTAGTTGTCGTTAATGTACTTATCATCATCATCATCATCGTCGTCGTCGTTGTTGTTGTTGTAGTTGTGGTCAATGTTATCGTCATCGTCGTCGTCGTCGTCGTCGTCGTTGTTGTTGTTGTTGTTGTTGTTGTTGTTGTTGTTGTTGTTGTTGTTGTTGTTGTACGCAAAACGAACTTGACGCCGTCTTGTGTCCTGTGCCAAACAAGTCAAAGCCGAAAAACTGCAGTGGACGGTGTTTCAAGAAAGAGCGAAGTTTACGTGAGCGTTGTCTCGCTACACAGATCAGTCGATCGACAATGCGAGTGTCTAATGTCGCGCTAATTTGCTATCAAATTTATGGCGAAATCGTCGCGGCAGTGCACACTGAATCGCGAGATTAAGAAGTAAGTGCATTCGAAGTGATCGGAGCACTGCTTCCCCCAAATTTGACGTTTGCTACGTCGCACGCTATCGAAAGTTGTTGGTTAGAAATGACGGGACACTTTACAAAAGAGTTAGCGTCACATTGTGTGCACTTTGCAAACATATGTAAGTTAGTTTTTCGACAATATATTTTTCCACACGAAACCACTCGTGCGCAGACTGTTTTGCTCGCTCTATGAGAGCATTTCTCCGTTTGCATTCGAGCGAAAGTGTGAAAGCACCTCAAATCCTTTCCAAACTAACTGTAAAACTGTCCCGTTTCATTGTGAGCACTTTCTTGTTAAGGGGAAAAGGAAGAAACAGGAGAAGGGAGAAGCAAAAATGAGTGATGAATTTAAAAAAAAAACGATTTCTGTGGCTCTGCGGTCGAGGTCTGTGGAACATATACCTGCTCATGTATGTTCAATTACTATTGGGCAAGCTGTCAATTGTGTATTGTTTGGGATTTCCGACTGATTCTATGGATACCACTGGTGATGTATCATTGCAGTAATCATTACGTATTGATTATCTCCTTGATGACACGATTTGCGCCATCCCTGTAAGAACACATGATATACGTATACGCCGGCACGGCTACATATAAAGTTCACGTCACACGTCATCTACACAATTTAACAACGTCACCATACTATGGTAATGCAGCTGTGCCCATGTCACATGGCGTACACGTCATCAGCGCATACCAACTGCGTCACAAAAATGCTGCACGAAACTAGCCACTCAAGTGACGCCCAGTGGCAAAAACTCTTCTAGGCGGTAACGCTTGAATCGAAGATCGTAAAACGAAGCCCATCGAAGCTTACCGATAGAAACGTCAAAGAGGGCGAAGCAGACAAGAAATGCTGAGCGCAGAGTACACACACCACGGATCGCAATCACCCATACTGTTTTACAGGCTATACAAAAGCGGTATAGAAAGACATCGCACAGAGCTAACCCATACAAAGAAGAAAAGGAGTATCTTTAGCGCAGCCCTTGAAAGCTCGCTCGAACACTCGTCAGCGCAGACGACCAGAGGGTTTGAAAGCGTGTAAAGACCGTGTGCAACTCAGAACGGCGTTCAGACGAGATTGAAGGAACCCTCAGGAGAGCGAGAAAAATGGCCAAGCTAACATGTTTACCTACTGAGACAAATTCCAAGCAGCCCTCCGGGCCTGCACACTGCTTTGATGGAGACTTCTTCTCGTATTCGGTTTTTCGCTGCCATTCCGCTACACTCTGCATTCTTCAGTTGCCTCGTGCTCTGCACGGCTTACGTCTTTTGGTGTTATAGTTAAATTGATATGCGCAACGTTTTAACTGCGCAGCAGTAAAAAGCGGAGCAGTTAAAAGGACAACTCTGTAGCAATCTTATGCCTCACATTGTTCCCAGGCCAGCGTCTCATGTCTCGCGTGGGCATTGCTCAGGTGCCACATTCGACAAGGCAATATTTTTCTAATTTTCTTCGTGGGCTGTCTGAAAGTGCGTATAGTATGAAACATGATTGATATGTCCCGTTTAATGTCCCAAAACCACCATATGATTATGAGAGACGGCGTAGTGGAGGCTTCCGGAAATTTCGACCACCTGGGGTTCTTTAACGTGCACCGAAATCTGAGCACACGGGCCTACATCGTTTTCGCCTTCATCGAAAATGCAGCTGCCGAAGCCGCTGTTCGATACCGCGACGTGCGGGTCAGCAGCCAAGACCTTAGCCACACCGCGGTGGGGCAAGATTCAGTACGCCGATGATATAAGAAGTACATTATATATATATATATATATATATATATATATATATATATATATATATATATATATATATATATATATATATATATATATTGTCACGGGGTCGTGACGTGGCCGAAGACAGGAGACTTCTTGTTGGGATTTAACTGTTTATTTGGGCGAACCTGTGCCCGGTAAACAGAAAGTCCAATTACAGCAGCAGTCTCGCACAGATAGCAGTCTCAGACTGATAGCGGCGAACGGAGCGTCGGCCTTCGATCAACAACTGACAAGCGGCGAAGCGCGTCGGCATTTATACTCCCGCCGTCGAATATTCTAGCGCTACCGCTGGCGGCGGCGTACGTTCCAGAACAATCTGTACCATTCGCACAGCGGGCGTGATCTTATCGAAACGATCTATTACAGTCCGGAACCCTCTCGAAAACTGCAGGCGTGGTTTGCGCTGAGAATCGTGTGGTGTTTTGGGACGATAACAAAAACTTGGGAAATGGAACGTGGCAATATATATATTATATAACAAAAGGGCTTGCTTTGGCCCTTTGTTGCAGGACCACTGCCAAGAAGTCTGGTGGGCCTATGGCATCAACGACGCCAGCTACACGAAGTCCTGCTCCTGGCTGACGGAAGGCCCGTTAGTAGGTGTAGAGGCTCGGCCTCTGCGTCCCGACGTGGGTGTGGATATGAGTTGGATGTATAAGCACGTAATACTCTTCATACGGGATCAAATAAATGTCTTTTCTTTCTCTCTTTCCACACGAACTCGGAAGCATGAGTGTATAACAAATCATGAAAGAAACTCGACCCCCGTCTTTACGACAGCGGATTTTTTTCCTTTTCTTCTGTTTTAAACAATATCGTTCGTCAGGAAAATAATGCGTCATTCTTTTTCCGACAGCGGGCACGAATTTCACCCGAGGGCTTGAAATTGGCAAAACGAAAGAAAAAAAAAAGCACGCAGCAGTAAATTGCGCTGCCGTGGCAGTACTCGCGAGGCGAACCGCACGAAGTCACACAAGAAAGCGGTGAAGTCACGGTGTCGCGAGTTTTGTCGATGTCGAGATTGTAAAATACACAACCCGAAGTAATTAAAAGAGAAGGAACTCGAGGACTGCGAAATATCAACTTTAAAAACCTGTTACTGCTGCGCATTATGTTTTTTTTTTACCATCATCATGGTTTTACCTTTTTTTTCGCGTTTTTTTTACCTCTCAGCAATGTATTGAGAGTATGTACGTTAAACGAGCTCTTAATCTAACACAAGCGGTTTAAATAGGTGTTTTTATTGCTGCAATAATAATTACAAATTCTTTTGACTTTGTTGTGTGACTCATATTTGTTGAGTGCCACCGTGATGTTTTCTATTTATAATTTGTACCTATAATCAAGTTGTTGATATGCACTAACTTTTGCCCCTCCCCTCTTTATTAATGTACTTTTGTGCCCTGAGGCTATCTGAAATAAATAAATATAAATAAACAAATAAATAAATAAATAAATAAATAAATAAATAAATAAATAAATAAATAAATAAATAGGTAGAAATAAACAACCATTAGGCAACCTTTAGCTGTTTGCTTGCCGAAAAAATTGACAAAAACAGAGCGAATGCCCAAACACCTCATGCGACATTAGAAGAAGCAGTACGTACGCACTTTCGGAAGTATGTAACAGCAAACCACGGTCCTTCGTAAAGGACGGCTGAGCCCCGCGGGCCGACAACCATGAAAAACTGACGGCTGCCCGGATAAAAAAAATACGAAAAAAATTTTTTCTCTGATGACTTTCAGAGGTGTTCGTGTGAACGTTCGACAGAAGGGATGACCAGTCGCTTTTGAAGCCCACAAACAGAGGAAGGAGTAGAGGAGGGCAAATAAAAGGTTAAAATACCTTGTCGGAAGATGGAGAGACAGCATAGATGCGGCACAAAGCGACGTGGTGGTATAAAACCTAATTACTTTTTTTGAAGACTCCTTCGCAATCCCTGCGGGCGCGTCCACTCCGCGCCACCTCTCTAAATTCACTCTTGGTGGTATTTTTTCTTTCGTTGTCCTCCTGGTTGGACTCCACAAAAGGAACCATTTTCTCTGCGTTGACTCTTCGCGAAACTTCGCATCACATCTCTCTCTCTCTCTCTCTCTCTTTTTTTTTTTTCAGGTTCTGGCTTTTGTTTGTCACTAGCGCTTTGAATAGTTAAAACGCAAGGGCGCAGCCCTTTTGGATGGCCCTGGTTTCGGTAGTACACATATACACAGAAAGAACCGTAGTTTCTTCGAAACTGCCAAAGTGTAATTGTTTCTTTTTTTTATTGCGATAGCAATTTGTTACGCCACTTCCGAAAGCCCAATTTTTCCGCACGCACTCTAAAAAAATGGCCCCGTATCTGCATGTAATCTACAAATGTCGTCGAAAGAAGATAGCCTTGCGTGTGGAGAGAGTGAACAAGACATTTATTTAATGTTCTGCTCAAGAAAATCGGTAAATGGTATTCTGGAGGCGCTGCGTTAGAGTGCATCGAGCGTGCAGCGGAGGCGAACGAGCGCATCAAGCCACGTCACACGCGAGACGTAAGCGCCATCTGGCAGTTGTCTTAGAAAACAAAGCGCGTTGCTCTGAGACGGGTGTGCGCGCCCATCTCAGAGGTGACAAGGTGTAGAACGTAAGGCGACGGGTAGGTGCCACCACCGTTTCGGATTAGCAAAGCGTTGGAAACAATCGTCTTTCGGTGCAAGCGTTGCATGCTCAGCGCAGCGTGATAAGCGCTGCGGTACTTAAAATTACTTATGTATGCCTTTTCTAGGAAGAGACGCACATACAGAATGTATACGTGTTGTTATGGTCTGTTATTCGTGTGTTATTCTTTGCATTTTGTTCGTATATATTTTACAGCGTCATGTATGCGATGAAAATGTGTCAGCGGAGCCGTAGTGAACCCCGACATAATACGTTCGTATCGAAAAAAAAAAAAAAAGACACGATAGGCGAGTTTGTGCTCGACAAAAACGGCGCGTCTATTTTTTTCTTTCTCTTTCATCCTTTCGGCTTTAACAACGGAGTATACAGCATGAACGCAGCCTCCAGCACGTGCAATCGGAAGAGTCTGTTGGTGAAAAATTGGTGTATTTTGCCGTTTGCTTCAAATGCGACAATACTGATTTCAAGAACTGGCTTTGAAAAGGCCAATGAACATTTATTTTGTCCCCAGCATTCACCTCTGGCACGCATACTTCTTTGTAGTTTTGCCACGTGATTCAGGGAAAAGGTAGTTCGCCTCGTTAAAATCACACGGGTGTGCGACATCGTGATCGATTAATAATGGTGCCAGATTGAATCTTGGAGGTGAAATGCCAGGGGAACTTGTTCTGTAAATTTAGGTTCACGCTGAAGAGTACTGGGTGGCAAAGATTTTCACAGCCCTTGCTTAAGGCATCTCTGATCGCCATGTCGGGGTCCTGGCCATAAAGCCCCTACAGTTAGCAACATTTGTTTCTTTATTTTTTTATTTAAAAATACTGCAGTCCCTATCCGGGCCCAAGCAGGAGTGGTTGCATAACTGTCAGTGAGAATAATAAAAAAATTAATAAATATTATGCTGGTGTGGCCGCGTTCATGTGGCGGACGGGACAAGCATACTTAAAGAGAAAAAAGTAAACAAAAATAGCTCTTGCTGTAACAGCTTTGCAATAATTCGTTGGTGGACTGAAAATTCTAAAAGACAGTTCCCGCCACTGTGACTTTAACAGCCGACGCCCCCAAAATAAAATGTATAGAGACATCTTCGTTGAATTGGCGTATTGTATGGGGTGGCAAGTTTTGCGTACTTGCCAAAGACAACAAATTCGTATTATCGATGTTCGTTATATAGTCGTTTTATTAGCACAGCACTCAAGATAGAAGTCAGAAATTGATTGGCCTCATACGAAGACCATCCAACGTCTCCTTGTGAATGGCCTCTATAGCAACTCGTCCATGGCATCCCAAGGCCAGTTGACAAACCTCCCGCTGCCCTCGTTCCAGCCACTGTCTGGTTCCTGGTTGAAAGATTAGTACAGCATTGGCAAACGACAAGCTTGGGACATGCACACACTTCCACATTTCCCGAACAAGCAGGAATCGGTTACAGCCCCAAATACTTCGTTTGCGCATGACGTTGGCCGCTTGTGTGTTGTTTGGCGAATGTTTTCCTCTCGAATGTCTAGAACTCGCCCTGATGTACTGAGTTGGACACCTAGGTATCTGTAATCTTCCTTCCATTGAATCTGCCCACCCTCCGGCAGAAACACTGCCGCAGTTATATCTGTGCCTGCAAACACCAGCACCGCTGATTTCTTGGCATTGAAGCAGAGTCTAAGTTTGCTTGGGTGATTTGCCGATAATTAAACGAGGTGCTCCTCATATAAAAGCACCGCCATCCAGCGGACATTCCAAGGACTAAACAAGAGGTGGCACACGTACACTTTCTTACGGCTTGCGCTTCGTGTCTACTTTCCACGCTTAAGCACCTCGAGTTCATGGTATATACTAGTTCACTGTATTCATGGCACTGCGGCCCAACGCTAGCTAAACCTTTATGAAAGCAAGGAGGTTATGCCCGGCGTGTATAGGGTAGCAACCCTTTCTTGTCAGATAGTGCTCAATGTACATGCCAATGGCTGCTAATGGGTAATGAGAAACAGGAGGACTAACGCGCACGATGCGAATTTTTTATTGTTCAACAACGCACAGGAGAAATTTCGCACCGGCACCACCTTGCAGGTCAAAGCGTAAGACATGTTACGTACTACGACGAGGGATGAACGGGTGCCGCTTTAAGGAGCTTCGCCCCTTAAAACACACCGAAGCAATCGACAACGCAAGCACGCACGAAGGTTTATGCTTCCACGTGATGAACGCGCACACACAGCTTTGTCATCGACACCAACCACCCAGCTCCTCTTACTAAGTATCTGAGGCGCACCTAGGGCTAGCATCTTGCTGCAACTCACCGCAGATCTGCGCACACTAGGGAGCAACGCTTCCTTTCTAACAAGACCGGCACGCGCAGACAATCGTACTACTTTTCTGCGCGCATGCTCCGCAGTCTGTACACGGAGGCCTCCCCCCTATGTCCTGACAGAGGGGCGGTCGGTGATTTCAGGCACATGGTCTGGGAGTGCCCCACTTTGCAGCACCACATGGACCGGGATTGCAGCAGAAAGAAGTTGATTCATTCCTCGAGAGCCTCAACTGGTTTTATCAACTCCGGGCTGTCCAGAAGGCCCACGATGTGACGCTAAGGATCTTCCTTCCTGCCTCAACGGGAAAGCTGCTCGCAGTCTTGCCTCTAATAAATGGGGTGAAGATTCTTGTCTACCCGAACAAATGTCACCATCTAAACCGATAGTTGGGCAAGCACTCTCAAATGTGGGCTTGTAGATTGCGACTATCCATCAAGAGGAAGGTATATAACAGCTGCATCTTGCGGGTACTTAGTTATGGAGCAGTAACCTGGACAATTACAAAGCGGGCTCAGCTGAAATTGAGAACGACGCAGCAAGCGATGGAAATGAAATTGATATGGCTAACCTTAAGAGACAAGAAGAGAGCAGAGTGGATCAGGGAACAAACCGGGGTGAGGATATCATAGGCATGGGCCAGACACGTAGCACGTAGGCAGGATAACCGGTGGTCATTAAAAGTAACTGACTGGATTCCCAGACTCGGAAGGCAAACGCTCTAAGGGGAGGCAGAGAGTTAGGTGGGCCGTTGAGATTAAAAAGTTTGTAGGTATAACGTGGCAACGGAAAGCACAAGAGCGGGTTGATTGGCGGATCATGGAAGAGGCTTTTGCTTTGCAGTGGGCGTGGTTCGGCCGATGATGATGATGATGATGATGATGATTATGATGCTTCAGCAACAGCAACTAATTACAAAGTCACGTTAAGTACGGCAAGCAGCTCAAAATTTCAGCGCTTACATCAAGTAGAAAGCCCGCACGAAATCGGCACACACAGGACGAGCGCGGAATGACAACTGGCACAGCCCGGCACTTAAAGCGCGCTGTTCAAGGATGCCTGAAACGAGCGCACACAGGACAAGCACGGACAACTGTCATGATTCTTGTTGCTTCGTGTTTCAGCAGCGTGCTGCTTTTGGAAACCCGGGCGCAGCAGCGTGCGAAGTGAACTTTTGGAAACCGGGCAGCACGGAATACGCCCTGCTGAACACGAGCAACCCTCCTGGTTTTGCGTTCCCTTCACGATCAGCGTTCCCTTCACACACAAAAAAACAAGAAAGCACACGACACCATGCATGGCAAAGTGAATGTTTTCGTGTGTTTTCTTGTGCGCTGATCGTGATGAGTATGCTCTAACTAGCTAAACTTCCATCTTGCGCGCCCTGTTTTTCCTCCAATGTGCGCTAGGTCCTAGGAATTCCCGAGGTTGGGACTATTTTTTCTAGGGACTCCAGAATGCTTGAGAAGGAACGCCTAAAAAATCCCGTTCTACGCGTTTGACACGCGGGCGCAGCCGCTGTGGATGGCACCTGCACTCCTGTGCCGGGAAATGCAGTCCAGATGCCATCAATAGCCAGAAGAGAAGGACCTTAATAACGGCTAGCCATCATCGATTGAAGACTGGAAAGCCCTGATGGGACAACGCTAGCAACCTGTGATCGGTTCCAATGCCGCAAGCCCTCATCGGCCCAACGCCCATAACCCTGCATTGGCCCAACTCCGGCAAGACACCAAAGGACCAATGTAGCTCAAAGTAGCGCGAACGTGATTGCCGACATGGGGCCAGTATTGCGAACGACGTTAAACAACGTTGCGCAGAGATCGGTCCAATGTCGGCCGGCGTGCTGCTGGTGTAGAGGCGCAGTACTGGAAGGCTCTGGAAATTTTGAACACCTGGGGCTCTTTAACGTGCAACTAAAGCAAAGCACGCAGTCCTCAAGCATTTTCCCCTCCATCGAAAGTGTGGCCACCACGGCCGGGATTCGCTCCCGCAACCTGCGAGCCAGTAGCTGAGTGCATTAGCCACTGGACCACAGGGGCGGATCGTGAGAAATCGAAAGCATGTAATTCGCTTCTGAAGCTCTTTCAGGACATTCTAGTCAATCCATATCGGTCTACGCTGAACGAATGGAGGATCCATGGCGAAAGTGAAAATGGGACCTGCGATCATGAATAATTTTTCAAAGTCAAAACTGCCGTCTTAGTCTCTCTTAGTGCGTCAAGCACAACTTGAATAGCGTGCGATAAACCCTAGAATTATAGAAGTGCAGTTTTATTTTGCGTTAAATAAGATGCCTTTTCATTGAAACGAACTCTACAGTTGTTATAAGGCAATGTTTTCAAACAAGTATCGCTCCCTAAGAGCTGTGCTACTTGAAACTCACGAAAAGATGCACGCCGTAACCCTGCTTTGTCTCTGCAGACATAGAGTTTCTCAAAACTAACTACAGGGCACTCTGGCACTGCAATCGTTCAGCGACCATAGGAATGATGGGTAGTACACACATTTGCCTAGTCTTCGTACTGCGGGCGCGAATCGTACTTGCAGCTTCGTTTATTGCTGGTTACGGTTTCGTTTTAAAGAAAAGAACAAACCCTTGTGAACTTCGCGACCTGATTTTAAAAGGTAAGTCGAAAAAAATAGGGTGGTGAAGCGCAATCGCTGGACATTTGCTGCTTTTTGTTTTGTGAGAAAAAAGCTTTAAGCCACATGAACACACACGGAGCCAGAGGCAGGCCAGAAGTACAAAGATTAGACAAATGATTGTACTACCCATCGTTCCCATGCTCGTTGAAGCACCGTGCGTTGCAGCTCCCATAGACACTAGCGCCAGAGTTCCCTCTAGAAAGTATTGTAGGTTGTAGGAAACTCTATGTCTGCAGACATGTATTGTGCAACTGAATATATGTTTTCAGGTGCAAAATATAGTAAATGCGAAGCATTTCTTAGCGAACTTCGGCGACTTTGCGCGTATCTATCTATCTATCTATCTATCTATCTATCTATCTATCTATCTATCTATCTATCTATCTATCTATCTATCTATCTATCTATCTATCTATCTATCTATCTATCTATCTATCTATCTATCTATCTATCTATCTATCTATCTATCTATCTATCTATCTAGCTAGCTAGCTAGCTAGCTAGCTAGCTGCCTATGACTCTTAGCTCTCCAGGCCATTTCGATTATGGTATCAATACCAAACTTGGTATGGCATTACATGACTGTATGAAGAACGTATTTGACTAGTGATAACATGAAAATCTTGACATGTTAGTCATGGATGTCATGATCTACATTTCATGATCCTGCAGCTCTTGCGGTGGTTTCCTTCACATCGCATGTTGCAAAACTGGTACGGTATGACACGATTGGAGCCCGTTGCGCCAGCTCGCCACTGATAGCGCAAACGCGCTAAAGTTTCGAAGCTGTGAGGACTGCCAAACAGTTTATGGTGTATATAAATGGCTTGCAGTTAGCTGACCAGACAACGTGCGCTTTGTGGCGTAGTGGTTATAGTGCAGCATGCCGGAAATCGAGAGGTTGCTGGTTCGATTCCACGTGATTTAATGTTTGCCTTCTGGTTATATTTTTGCAGTCTCTTTGTATATATTTTAACGTCACTTCCGTGACGGAAGTACGTGAGTGGAACCGTGGTAGACACCGGCATCAAACACCTTCATGTTAAAAAAATCACAGCATATCCACGGAGTGAATGGTGATGAGTGTAGCGAAGCGTCTGTCAATCCGTCTGTCAATCCGTCTGCGCTTCCGTCCGTTCGTTCGTTCTTGCTTCCATCCATCCATGCATCCATCCGTCCGTCCATCCATGCGTCCGTCGATCCATCCGCGCGTCCTTCCATCTATCCTTCTGTTTGTTTGTCTGTCCATCCGTGCGTCCATCCATCTAGTCAACAATCCAAGTACCGCCATCTCGCATCTTTTCCTCTGTGGCACATACCCGTCTATCCCCCAGTGGCACATACCCGCTCTCTCAGGTATGTGCCACCGGTGGTTGCGCACAACGACAACAGGGGACGCACAAGCCCCGCCATTGGAGATTTGCCCCAAAAGGGCTCACGAAAACTATGCCGCATGCGTGTTTAGAATGGTGTGTTCAACGATTTCGAGCACTTATTACTCAACTATGGGAAAACAGTGAGCCACCCCAATGGTAAGAACCGCAACGTGTTTAGAAAAAAATGTTTAGTAATTTTTAGTACTTCGTACTCAACTATGGGAGAGCACTGAGCCGTCCCGCTAAAAACCTCTACCGTTTAAAAGGCTGAGAAAGGGAAGTTTATTGTACACTTGGCTTGTACATACACAAGTGAAACATCAAAAACAAGTAAAGACAATGTACACATCTTACAAATGAGCACCAAAATCTACTTGATCACTGGGTATCCAAATGTTAGAAGTCAAAGGAAAATTAAAATGAATCAAGTTAATCACATTTTACAGGATAACACTTATGCATGCGTACTAGAGTGGGCGCATGGCTAGTACGAGACAACTGGAAACTTCAGCTGTCCCTCTCTTACTCTGAAGAAACGTGTGTGCCATCGTCGAAGGAAAGCCTCTTCGCCGTGCGTTTCCAGCTGCTGATCTAGGTAATTCCACACAATGAGCCGTATTTTCTGTAGTGCGGGATAGGCGCCTCTCTGCGGCTTGTGCCGTACTTCCGCTAAACAGCGTCGCCGCCACAGTACGTACAAGGTTACTGTAAAGACCAGTCTTGCAAACAGCCCACGTTCTGTTCCCATGCGCGTCGCGCGAAAGCCAAAGAGGCGTTGTACCATATGCCAGACGCCCCTCGCCACCGAGCACTGAAACAGAGCATGTTGGGCCGTCTCTCTTTTGCCGCAGTTTGGGCAGTGGTCATTTGGAACGACTCCTCAATGTGCTAATCGGTCACGCGTAGGCAATGCCCTCCATATTCTCAACCAGTCAGTGAGTAGGTGAGTTTAAAAAAAGTGGTTAACAATTAAATGTATTATATACTCTACTATGGGAGAGCATAAAGCCGTCCCGGAGATCCTTACGCAGTGCGCAATGAGGCCAGTCAGTGAGTAAGGTGAGCGTTAAATTCTCCCAAAGTGTGATTTAACGCAGCTGTGTTAGATGAAGTGAACTCTCATTTAATTCTCCTCACTGTCTCCAAGCTAATCCTGTGCAGAGATTGAAAAATACAGTGTAATTGAGATCGAAAATCAAGATTACCCTTCAGGGCCACTTCCTCCTTGAATGGGCACCGTCTTCTTAAACACGAAGGATATGCCACATACATACATCAGAGGCGTGAAATGCGAGGAAGACCATTGCACATTCCGACGAAACTTTGTTTCGTTTTCACTTCAATCGATCACGCCACCTGCCACTACATCCGAGCACCTCCGAAAACTTCATCGTGCAGCGTCGTGGCCTGCGGGTCGTGTGGAGAACGCCTGCGGGAGATTGACAGAGGACAGCAGGCGGCGCTTCCACGGGCTGGTTCGAACAAGTTCGCAATGCATTTGGTCTACATGCCACTGGCACGAACAGGGGCAAGTTCGGGTGAACTTTTGGTTTGCGATGGATTTCGTAGCACGTGACCGTATAACTCTGCTGTCGTGACAGGGGCTTTGTGTTTTGATTCCTGTGCGGGCTATAGGGTCATTTTTTAGTGTAGTGTTGCGACTTGGCAACCGGGTGCGTTGAGGTCAATGCCACCATGGAAGGTCGGGTGACCTTAGATCTAGGGCCCTACGTTCGGAACGCTCGAGTTGACAAGAATATCTGTACTCACATATATGTGCAAGTAAATATATGTATACAGATACACATTCAATATTTGACGGCTGATGGTGGTGGTGGATCGAAGAAGAAACCTAGTTTCTGCAGCCCACTAGGGAAATTTACGGCTGACTCTGAGCCATCTCCCTCGCTCATGAAGATAAGTCACCTCCTTCAATGGTTGTGGCCTATTGCGAAAGGACGAGTAATGTAGAACCGCCACGCCACAGCCCTATTGGCATCCGGGCAGCACGGAAGACGCCCTGCTGAACACGAGCCACCCTCCAGGTCTTGCGTTCCCTTCACAATCAGTGCACCAAAAAGAACACGAAAACACAAGAAAGCGCACGACACCATGGATGACAAGGTGGATGTTTTCGTGTTCTTTTTTTGTGCGCTGATCGTGACGAGTATGTTCTAACTAGCCAAACTTGCTTCTTGCACGCCCTGTTTTTCCTCCAATGCGCGCTAGATCCTAGGAGTTCCTAAGGTAGGGACCATTTTTTTCTATGGATTCCAGAACGCTTGGGAAGGAACGCCTCGGAAATCCCGTTCGACGCGTGCTTGACACGCGGGCGCAGCCGCTGTGTACGGCAACTGCACTCCTGTGCCGGGGAATGCAGTTCAGGTGCCAACAACAACGGCTAGCCGTCATCGGTTGAACGCTGGAAAGCCCTCAGTGGGCCAACGCCAGCAAGCCGTGATTGGTTTTAAAGCCGGTGAGCCCTCATCGTCCCAACGCCCATAGCCCTTGATCGGCCCAACGCCGGCTAAGCGGCATGGGACCAATGTAGATCAAAGTAGCGCGAGCGTGATCATCGACGTGGGGCCAGTATTGCGAACGACGTTAACCGACGCTGCGCAGAGATCGGTCCAATGTCGGCGTGCTGCCTGTGTAGAGGCGCAGTACTGGAAGGCTCCGGGAATTCGGAGCACCTGGGGTTCTTTAACGTGCACCTAAAGCTAAGCACACGGTCCTCAAGCATTTTCACCTCCATCGAAAGTGCGGCCATCACAGCTGGGATTCGCTTCCGCAACCTGCGGGTCAGTAGCCGAGTGCATTAGCCACTGGACCACAGGGGCGGATGGTGAGGAATCGAAAGCCTCTACTTCGCTTCTGAAGTTCTTTCAGGAAATTCTCGTCTAATCCATATCGCACTATGCTGAACGAATGAAGGATCCACGGCGAAAGTGAAAATGGGAACTGCAATCATGAATTATTTTTCAAAGTCGAATATGTGGTCTTAGTCACTCTTAGTGCGTCAAGCCCATTTCGAATTGCGTGCCCTAGAATCACAGAACAGCAATTATATTTTGCGTTGAATAAGAGGACTTTTTATTGAAACGAACTCTACTGATGTGATAAGGCACTGTTTTCAAACAAGCATCACTCCCTAAGAGCTGTGCTACTTGAAACTCATAAAAAGATGCACGCTGTGACCCTGCTTTCTCTCTGCAGACATATATTGTGCAACTTAACATATGTTTTCAGGTGCACTATATAGTAAATGCGAAGCATTTCTTAGCGAACTTCGGCGACTTTGTGCGTATCTATCTATCTATCTATCTATCTATCTATCTATCTATCTATCTATCTATCTATCTATCTATCTATCTATCTATCTATCTATCTATCTATCTATCTATCTATCTATCTATCTATCTATCTATCTATCTATCTATCTATCTATCTATCTATCTATCTATCTATCTATCTATCTATCTATCTATCTATCTATCTATCTATCTATCTATCTATCTATCTATCTATCAATCTATCTATCTATCTATCTATCTATCTATCTATCTATCTATCTATCTATCTATCTATCTATCTATCTATCTATCTATCTATCTATCTATCTATCTATCTATCTATCTATCTATACATTTAGCTCTCTTGGCCATTTCGATAATGGTATCAATACCAAACTTAATATGGCATAACATGACTGTATGAAGAACAGATTTCACTAGTGGCAACATGAAAATTATGACAAGTATGTCATGGATGTCAAGATTTACATTTCATGATCCTGCAGCTCTTGCGGTGGTGTCCTTCACATGGCATGTTGCAAAACTGGTATGGTATAACATGATTGTATTGCGAACACAAGCGACAGAACATAACATGAAAATAAGAACATGAGGGTCATGTAACAACATGACTACATGCCAAGCTCATGATGCACTCACGGGCGCTTCGCTAGCGAGATATATACCGAATTTGGTATTACGGTACATGAAAGGATGAAAAATATAAGTGACAGGTGCAAACATAATCATGAGATTCGTGTCATGTAACAACATGACTACATGCCACGCTCATTATGCGCTGGTGGCGGTTTCGTAAGTTTCACTTATGCCAAAGTTGGTATTACGAGACGTGAATAGATGACGAAAGTATGATACTGATGCAAACACAATAAACTTGAGATACGTGTCATGTAACAACATGACCACATTCTACGCTCATAATGCGCTCGCGGCCATTTCGATAGCTTCACATGTACCAAACTCGGTACTACGTGACGTGAACAGACGACATAGGTAAATGACACATACAAACATGATAATTAACATGATAATGTAGCAACATGACTACAAACATGATAATGTAACAACATGACTACATGCCGCACTCATGATGCACTCGCGGCCGTTTCTCTAGTTTTACATATGCCAAATTTGATGTTACGTGACGTCAATGGATGACGAAAGTATATGACTAGTGCAAGAATGATAATCCTGACACGCGTGTCATGTAAGAACATGACACCAAACCACGCTCATAGCGTGCTCGTGGTCATTTCGCTAGCTCCACATATGCTAAATTTAGTATCACGTGACATGAATAGATGACGAAGGTAAACGACACAGCCAAACATTATAATCATGTCATGGAAGTCATGTATGGCATCATTTACTTCCATCTCGCAACTTTTGCTGATTTCAAAGTGACATATCAACCTTTCTCATTCGTGCTTCGCATATCATCAATTACCACTGTACGTTGGATCTGCGATTTTTTTTTTTCATTTACCTATGTATGCCTGCATTTTATTTGAAGGCACATGGATTAACTAACATTATGCGTTTCAAGTAAATATTTTCCTGCTGCTGTTGTTTGCTCATCCGTCCATCCATCTATCCTTCCATCAATCCATCCATTAATCCAAATGTCCATCCATCCCATTCCTTCCATCTGTCCCATTCCATCCGTCCATCCCATCCCATTCCATACATCCATCTCATTCCATACATCCATCTCATTTCATCCATCCATCCATCCCATCCCATCCCATTCCGTCCATCCATCTCATCCCATTCCGTCCATCCATACCATTCCGTCCATCCATCCCATTCCGTTCATCCATCCCATCCCATTCCGTCCATCCATCCATCCATCCATCCATCTGTCCCATCCCATCCCATCCCATCCCATTCCATTCCATCCATCCATCCATACAATCCCAGCCATCCATCCATCCGTCCGTCCGTCCGTCCGTCCGTCCGTCCATCCATCCATCCATCCATCCATCCATCCATCCATCCATCCATCCATCCATTCATCCATCCATCCATCCATCCATCCATCCATCCATCCATCCATCCATCCTATTCCATTACATTCCATTCCATGCATTCATCCATCAAGCCACTTACGTCCAGGGGATTTCGTGTCAGCCCCTTAATTTCGCGTGAACCAAAGCTGGCATGGGAGGGTAAGATGGTTTGGCAAATATAACACGGTGGTAAAGACATGAATAATGCCACAATGACATCAAGTACGTAGTCAAACACTTCCCGCCAGACAGTGGTGTGGTACATGTCCGTGGGTGGATATATGCCGCTGGTATATGCGCGTTTCCAGCAGGAATCCCAGCAGGAATCTAACCACAGCATTCTGCGAGGCAAACAATCATTCCACCTCAGACCCACGCCAGCTCTCCGTTATGCTCTTTAAGTAGACACTAATGTTCGTGAAATGTCAGTTGTGGTTGCAGTGCCGACTGTGCAAATTTAAAAACATTACATAAGTACTCCTTTGATATAGCCGTAACGTCGGGTTAACGTCAGTTGTAGTTAGGTATCACACGCTGAAGTTGACTTATGTGTAACAATGTCCAGGGCTACCATCCTCTCCTGACCACTCCTTCGTCCGAGGCATGGGAAAGAGTACTCCGAGATACGAGCCTAGAAGTACAGCTCCGGGCTATACAACGAGCTGAGGAAGTGGCAACCAGGCACGGCCTGATTGCCATTTCTCTGTGAATTTTTCTTCACCTAAATAAGGTTGTTTCTCTCTCTCTCTCTCTCTCTCTCTCGAGCACTAACGCTTCATATCAGCTTATCGCTTCTGGTGTTGCTGATACGCATGTTCCTGTTGGCGTCATTGCGCAGGTGCAAACAACTGGTCTTATAAAACTTTTCAGCTGTTCAACATATGTCTGTGAGCGCCACATCTGCACATATATTTAGCGTCATTTCATAACGCATCGCTCCCTCCGTATGCTTCACGTCATTCTCAAGCTATGAGGGATCTGCCGAATTTTCTGCACAAGGTTGAGGAGACAAAGCTTACAGAGGAGGCATAGATAGACAATAAAAACCAAACTAACAGCGTTCTAATGCATATGCCTAAAACGACTCCAAGCCAAAGTTATCGTTCTTCTCGATCGACGTACAAATCTTTCTGCTCGTCCCCTCCTAAATATGTTCACATCTAACATGATTCTGCATTGCCTCCAGAAATGGCTACTTATCACTAAGCGATGGCGTCTCGTGATTATCTCACTACGTGACGTCACGTGCTGACGCCTCCCCTTTGTCGTTACGTCATCGCATGGTTATCATTTTTTTCGCATCACTCATGCTGACGCCTACTGCAAATTTTCACGCTTGCTGAGTCATTCAAGGCTTTCTTATTAAAATAAAAACAAAAGGGCGTAATTTACCCGTAAACAAAGAAATAAATACATTCTGGGCTTGGTGCAGGTAGAATCATTTTGGTTCGTTAGCAACGCACGTTGACAAGCGACCACCATATTCGCTTCTCACGGTTCTCCTCGCCGCAGTAGAGGCGATATGTGCCAAAGCTCTCCTACGGTCTTCGAAAATACTACACTGTCAAAAAGCCGATAATGACGGCTAGGGTGAGTTGAACAATTGTATTCATTACTGACGCAACGGAGGCTGGATCGATTTCGCAATGAAATTGCGGGCTGGCATAGATTTACAGGCCTTCCATAATTTCTTCGCGGCTTGTTTTCATTTTACTTCTTTATCGTTACTTCAGTGGAAAAAGAGTACGTGGGTCCTATGTGGCTGTGCAAAAAGAAATGCTGCGTCATTATTGCTCGCTTCACTGAAAAAAAAAAAAACAGAACAAGTACGACGATGACGAATTCTTTGTTTTCTGAAGCGCGTTCCCGGCGAAGTGAACAGACTCTCAACAAAGCAGTAATTCTGCTGCTTTCAATTTTTGCCGAGATCAAAGAGGCAACTTTTGTCCGCAGTGCGATCTTTTTCGGAAGCATTTGTTTTCGTTTCAAGTTTTTTTTTAATTTTGGTTTTGCATTGTACTTGCAGCTGCGTGCGATTTGGGTCGAACTAGGTAACGTAGTCAAAAGAGTCCGAAGGAAGAGCCAGTCTAGACAGAACCTCATTTAAGATGCATATGACGAGTAGACAGCCTCACACAGCGCCACCCTGATTCAGTTATAAATGAGCAAACAAAGTTGGCTTTACAATCAACAGCAACATGCTGGTACACCACATGCTAAAACAGAAGTTCTTCGCTGTGGGTGAAGCTGTCAGCGGCGTTCAATAAGTTTGATATTCTTTCTATGCATTGCGCCACTCACGGTTGAACTACGTACTTTTGTGGCAGTTAAACTAGTCTGAAACGCGGTCTGGCTTTCTATTAGCGTTGTTACAAGTACTGAAATAAGGCTAAAATGCACATAGTTTGTGAAGTGAAGTTTCTTTTTTTCCTCTCATACAAAAGGGGAAGCCGGAGCTAAAGGCTTGAGTGCCTGGCAATGGTCTCGTCTTTCTTGTACAGCTGGACATAAACGAAAACACACAATTGCAGAGTTAAGCATGCATAAATGCTGCCGTTAAACATGCAGCGCAGACAAAATACAAACAATTATAAAAGCACAAACTGATACAAAATATAAACCTACACAAAGCACAAATCAGATTCGAGGAAATATTTGTTTGCTTGCTTTTTGAATAATTTAAATGCAACCTCAAAATCAAACTTCGTCAACATTTTAATAATAGCCACAGTTACCTGATAATTTCATTTTTGTTCGCCGTAGTTCATGCGTGTATTGTACAGTGCGTCTTAGTTGCACAGTGCATGCCAGCAGAAACCTCCGAAAACAGCCTATTGCGCCATTACAAACGTGAGTGTGAATACTTCTACTTGCATTCTCTTTTTACTTTTTTGCTACGTAGCATAAGTTACAGACGTCATTGAAAATATTGCTCTTCAATTTCTGATTGGTTGTTTCTTTGGACTCGGGAACTAACTTGGCTTTGTAAAACTGTTAACGTTTTGATGACTGCTGTTAAGATTATGAGCATACAAGTATTTTGATATTGCATTGATGTACTTCTGTTTTAACTTTCCCTTTTGTTGCGTGTGTGTGTTGCTTTACAACCCAATCTGTGACGGCCGTATTGCCATTAGTATTCTGAATAAATAAAAACCCAGTAGATTTGTTATCGAAATTGGTATGCGTCATTGACAAATTATTGTTTTGAGCATGTAGTTGATAGCTCCTAATACAATGCAACAGTCGAAAAAGGTAGACTTCATTCACTTAAAGCATATCGGAAGTATGGAACAATGGCGACGTGGAAAATATTTAGGTCTGCCATGGTACCCATGAAAGCACCTAAAAGCTCTCTTTTGGAGCACTAATAGTTTTTGATAGCTAGTACGCGAAGTTGTTTCCTATACAAAAATGCAATAGGTCAACTTGGAATACATGACCGCATAATACATCTGCAGCATGACCAATATGGAGGCAAGCCACTTAGTAGAGACGGACATCATGTATGAGCCACCAAGTCCCCGAAAATACTAATGCATCAAGTTATGTTGTTAGAAGGTAAAAAGTGATCAAGGCGGTCGCCTTTGTTTTTGCGGCTTGTTATGGTAAAGTAAATAAGAGAAAGTTCCTGGTGTCGATCATGCAACTTAGCGTTGAAAGATTCAGAGTTCTATAAAGAACAAATCGGTATTTGGAACATAGCCATGATTCCTCAAGCAAGAAAAATGACTACTATTGCGATATTTTGGAAAAATCGCTCTCATCAGCAATGCTGACCGCATTGGAGGATTCATTCCGTCCGGCGAAAATCTTGCCCCTGCTCATGGTGGGCTCCGCAGTGGGCTCCGAAATTTCCGGAGCCCACCACTACAGCGTCTGACATAATCATGTGGCGATTTTGGGACGTTAAACCCCACATATCAATCAACCCAAGACATTTCATTTCTTGCGGGCAATTGTGTCTCCCACTAGTTGCACGGGTTAAATGTTCGTTAACGTACACCCGATAAGATCCAGGAAGCCATATCATTTGGTTTGTGATCTGACGTTTCCCAGTTTTCGCAAGAACGGCCTGTCGCTTATCTCGGCGCACGAAACGAATGATAATGTTGATCTCACTCATTACTACTGTCCCTATTTTGTGACCTGTATGAATGTCATCAGTACAACTTGGTTGAATCATGACTTCACCAAGTCTTTGCATGACATCACTAGCCTTAATTGTCAATTTACATCATGCCGTTTAGCTCTAGAATACTCAAACAGCTCTCCTGTTCGAGCTCATCGACTCGCTGCGCTAGTTACCTGTTTTCTCTCTTGATATCTTTGTTACTTTTGAGCGGGTGCTCAGTTCCGGCCTCAAAGCTTTAAATTGGGAGTCAGTCGCGTTGGTTTCATCGCAAGTGTCGCTACGAAACTTCTCACTTTCTTTGACAAAGCGCATTTCAAGTCTCATTTCACGCTTGAAATCATCGACAGCTTTCACGAAACCCTTTGACATTACTATGAAGAAACAATGCAATACCAAAAAAACACCAAACTAACATACAATGTAAGTAGTAGAAACGCGTAACAAATCTTGGAAGCAGTGCCCAATACACGAATGCCCCAATAACACAAAAAGCAGCAGCAGCAGTGGTGGTGGTGGTTTTTGTGTTGGTGGTGGTGGTGGTCTTGTTGCGTACTAACAAGTACGCAACAAGAGCACAACCAACCATTCACAGCAACGGCCCACACTTCCACGTGTTTACTTTTTTTTGCTTTATCGCCTGTTTATAGGCGCGTACATCAAACCACAAGCAGAACAAAAACAAGTAGTAACAGTCCGACAGAAATTAAAATTCCCTAAGTGCTGCCAAGGGCTCCACCCTCGACAACCACTCAGGTAACATCTCCTGAGTTTTCTGCAGTTCAACAAACTTGGCCATACATTCTCGGAAATACATTCGTGCAGGCCGTGCATGCATCCTGATCGCGATAGAAACCCGCCATACGGGCCCGCCATAAACAGTGAAGTCCACATAGCATAATCAAATCAAAAGGCATTCCCTCTTCGTCCACTATTGGCAGAAATCTTATACCATATGAATTTGGAGGTAATTCTTTCTATAACGTCCTTTGAAGAACATCCCCAAAAATTTACTCTCTCCCAACAATGTAAGAAAACATGGTCAATAGTTTCCAGTTCTTTACAGATAAGGCAATTTGTCCCCCAAGGTAAGTAAAAACCACGGTCTGCTTGAAATGCCTTGACTGATAATGTACCTGTGTGCAGCTTGAAAAAGAAAGACTTCGCGGCAGGAGCCACTTGTATTCTCTTCACTCGTTTAAGCACATCTTTCTCTTCACCTCCAGCGTACATGGCATGGTACAGCGATTCAGGTAAAACAACATCGCATACATCTTCGTACAACTTCTTTCGAGTCACTGAAAACAAATATTCATTGGAAAATCTTACAGATAAAAACCGTACACTTAAAATAACCTCTTTAAGATACCCGCGCACAGCACCGGTCATGTCATTCGTGCTAACCACATATCCAGGTAAAGCCCGCATCAGTCTCATTTGGCACACTGTACGTTATAAAGGGTCCCTTGTGTAGCGAAAAAAAAAAGAACCTGTTTATGACTTGGCGAATGAAAATATGTGTTAAACCAAGCCCTCCGTGTTTCACTATTTTAAACAGAATAGTTCGACTGCTTTCTCCCAGTTCGAAGCCCACACGAACACTGCGAAGATGCGATGGAACTTCTGTATGTTTGCCCTTGAACAATGCAATACTTGCATCACATACCAAAGTTTTGAGGCAAAGAAAAGATTACAGACAGTCGCCCTAGCAAACACTGACAGATGATTACCGTTGCATCTGATAGCTTTCGTCCGGATTTATTTCGCTTGTTCTTGCCAGTAGTTCCCATTATCTTTATAAAATTCCAGTGGCACCCCCAGGTACTTGACAGGTGTGGTCACCCATTTAACATTGGCAAAATAGTCTGGTTTTGACGACCACTCTCCATGCCAGAAACCCAGACACTTTCCCCAGTTTACTATACTGCCAGTTGCATTGCGAACCTTTTAACGACACTGATGGTAGTGGTAACACTATCTTGATCGATACAACAAACAGCCACATCGTTGGCTTATGCCAAAATTTTAACTTCAGATTCTTGTAATTTAAAGCCACTAATGCAACTGTTTTGAGTTATTGCTAAGCACAACGATTCTACATCTAAACTGAAAAGTAGGGGACTCAGCGGACAGCCCTCACGGACAGAACATTTGATGTTAATTGTATTTCTTAGCGTCTTATTGATTACCAGTCGAGTCGTGTAGTTCTGCTATGCCATAGATACTCCATCTCTGATTACAAAACCAACGTTGACATGGTCAAGAATGGCAAGCAGAAGGTTGTGGGAAATACAATCAAAAGCTTTCTCGAGATCAATCTGTAGAATGGCTACCCCTACTTGATTGGCATCGCTACACTCGAGCACGCAGCGCATCTTGTGTATATTGGTCACAATGGAGCGTCCCATAATCCCGCATGTTTGGTGAGGCCCTAACAATTCTTTGATTACCCCTTGAAGTCGCCGTGCTAGTACTTTCATTAAAATTTTGTAATCACAATTGGTTAGTGATATCGGTCTATACGAAGAAACTAATTTTAACTTATCCGAGCGTTCTGTCTTAGGTATCAAAACTGTATGTGCTTCAGACCTAGGGAGGCCATTAAGTTTATAAGCTTGATTGAAGACATCTGCAAGTACTTGGGATAATTCATTTTTGAACTCCTTATAAAACGAAGCACAAAGTCCGTCCGGCCCCGGAGATTTACTAGGATTCATTTTATCTATAGCCCTTTCTACTTCCCGTTGGCGTTATAAATGGCTCTAAAGCTGATTTGGTGACATCTGACAACTTCGGCATTCTGCAAAGGAACTCCTGCCTAAATGCCTCTGAATCAATGGGCGTGGCAGCGAAGAGTCCTTGTAGTGTTCGCCAAACGCTCACCCTATGCTCTCATTGTCTGACACTTCGATACCGTTGACTTGAATGGCATCTATATGATTTCATCTGGCATGACTCTTCTCTAATCCAAGCGCTCGCTTCGTCGGGTGATCATCCAGAGTCATTGATGTTGCTCTGGCTCGCACTAGCGCTCCGCGATAGCGTTCCTCCTCATATACCTCTATCCTCTGTTTGACACTTCGCAAATCGTCACCATATACTCCAGGTTTTTCACATTCAAGAGCTGTTAGCCTCTCAAGTGTTCGTCTAAGCTCTTTCTCATTCTTCTTAGATTCAAAAGATAAAACGCTAGATCTCTGTATTGCGTTTATTTTGATTAGCTGCTTGAATAACTCCCATTCTTCTATTTTGTCCATACCCTCTATGTCAATATTAATTATTTCTTTAATAACTGATGCGCTAAACGACTCATCCCTTGAGAGGTTAGAGTTCATTTTCCACTGTTCCCAAGAAAAGGCATTCCTTTCTTTTTTTTTTTGACTCGATATTGCATTTTACAAGACAGCGATCAGAAAAGGAAACAGGGACAACATTATAACTGCTACACTGGGCTATCGCATCTGCAGTAAGGTAAAATCGATCCGTTTGCTTATATTCTTTTTACGTGCTTACCACAAGTGTGACCGTTAGCCATGGATACAGTACACCACTAGCCCTTCAATGACAATGTTTTTGATGCGGTAACGACCGTCCTAGCAGTGTATACGTACGTTACAACGCGGGTCTTGCGAGAGAAATAAGCGATGACCTCGCATCCGACGGTATTTTTTCGTGAGCTATGACAGTGGCTGTTGGCGTCGCGGCAGCTCTAATACTTGAGTGGAGGAACTATCGCTGCAGTGCGCAAATTTACTATAACCTTAAGGAATGTTGTGCCTACATACTTTTCTGCTTCAGATGCCTCTCGCGATTCGCCTCGCGTGTCAACTTGCAATCATAGTGCGTGCCACAATTTTGTTGTTAGTGCTGGGGCTGTGGTGGTTATAACTCTGGATTCGGAATACTCTTTTCACAAAGGTGAGTGAGCGTTAGTACTTACTTGCTGCGCACAGCTGTTAGTAGAAGTGCATTTTGTGTTGAGTTTCTCATGACAAAGGAGAATCATGGACGAGAAAGGCATACTGCACGCGTGCATAATTCCTTCATACTTCTCAGTGCTGGCATGGGTGATTCAAAACGAATGCGATTGAGAATTTGGTTTAAACTACAGAAGTCATTGGTTCACTTTTCACGAAAGTTTAGTTATGATGATGTTTAAAACGTTTCTGATGGTTGTAACCTAATCTGGCGAATAAACGCTCGGTGAAACTTCGCAGCCTGTTTCCCTTTGTGCTTTCACCTGCCGCAGTAGCATAGTCTAATTGGGTGTAGTGTGACTATGCTGGAGGACGCAGGTTTGACTTCTGGCCACCGCGGCCGTATTCGAATGGTGGTAAACTGCAAAGAACATCCATATGGCGGTAGTGGCACGTAATACCCTATAAATTGTATAAGATCGTGCTTTCACGCATGGACTGTAGAGTGGTATCAGGTTTCCTAGAATGTTGAAAAATTAAGTGTGATGCTTTTTACGCGCCTCGTTGAATGCATGAGTGCTGTTGGTGCCGTGCGAAACCAAAAATGCGTGGGCTTACCAAGTATGTCGACACCGAAAAAATTCATTATTTTTGTACACTCTAAGGTAATCGATAAAGCAAGACTGCTTGTGAAGCAGAGCTCCTTGTATTCGTGACAAATTGGTAGTATGAAGCAACACGAGACACACATGGAAGTGTGCGGAGCATCGTGCGAGTGCCTGACGATAAAAAAAGAGAGGCTTTTACTCTACACTATTAAAACAAAAGAAAACGTCACTACTGCATTGCTTACAACAATCTTAGGTAAAAGCAATCACTCGCGACTTGTCGCGGCCGGCTATAGGCTTGGCGTGCGCATGCGCGCGAGCAAGACCCCCTTGATTGAGGAGAAACTTGAACGCTGAAGGAGGAACGTTGCTCCTTTGGTCCTTGCCGCGAGAGGGCGCGACGGGTAAAGCGCCCGAAAGGGAGGAAGTCGCTGCGCCGAAGGGGGAACGGAGACCGTTTCTCCATTCTCGCTCCTTTTTTTTTTTTTTAGATTGTACTGCTTTGATGCGGGCGGGCCACCGGCAATTGCTTTTGATGCGTAGACTGAAGATCCGCGCAGGCGCAGGTCGACGACAAGAATGCTGGGAACGTTAGATATCATGTGGCCAGATTATCCCGAATGCAACATTCTACGTTTACTCGTGAATGATGTGACTACCGAAGCTGCAGTCACTATCTGAATGTATCTTATCCCGTCAAGGAAGGGGACCTGTAGAACGTATACGAACAGCAATCAGACGAGTTTTCGCATGCGCGACCGCGACTGCTTTGATTACTGTGGCACTACGTAGTTATCTTTTGAGCTGCTATCAATGAGTTCTGCTTGGTGCTACACACCGCAACAGACCGTGCACGCTGCGGCAGCGTGCTTTCCGGGCGTACACGAGTTTATATAAGTTGGCGTCCTCTAATCAACATACTCTTACTCTGTCTACAGCGTGCGTCTGCGAGCGTCCTCCTGTCAAGGACAGGACACCCTTCTTTTCCCTAAGCACGATACAAGGCTCCCTTCATCCGAAGCCTTGTATTCCGAAGCTTCCCTAAATAAGCTTATAACTCCTCCCGCGTGTTTCAAACTGTGTCCAACCTAGATGAATAATAAGGCCTGCCGTATCAATCTTTACTCCTCCGTCCTCTTCACCTTCCGGTAGTGTCGCGGTCTTCGAGTGTCGTCGCCTGCGCCTGACATTCATTCAGGCGTGAAAGAACAAGCAGACACTTCGAGCTGGTTCTTTTTCTACTTCACCCGGGTATCCTGGGCGCGGACACTCTTGGCACGCTTGTAAGGCACCCATGTCCGACAAGAAACTCGTACTCTTTCCTATGAGCAAGAAAAATAACGGTGCAGCCCCGGTGGAGGACACGCCCAGCTACCATTGTGCATCGTTGTAGACAGAGCTTCGATCTGGAACAGTTCCATGAAAACCCAGCCTTGCGTTGCTCCGATAGGCCGCGGTGTCGTGCTGTGATCTGTATACGCTGACTGTGTTGGTAATGGGTCGAAGGTGGACGATGGAGATGTCTCGGCTTCTAAAGGTGTTGATCACATCGCTGTGTAGCATGTGCAACACTGAACAGTACTAGCAAGAGTGCGCATGTAGAGAATGCGTGTTTTTTCTCGTGTCTCGTCTGTTTTCGTCGCCCCCAGCCTCCCCTCCTCTGCTCTTCGAGACAGAAACAAACCAACGTTTTGTCGTTGCGTCCTATTGTACAGTGCTCTAACATCGAAGCTTGAAAGGGTGCTAACGTTTTCTGTGCCAAACATACAAGTGCTCACAGAGCTAACGCTCTGCCGTAAGGATTCTGGACGGAAGCACATTTGCGAGTATATGTGTCCTGCTTCTTGTCCGAAGTGGCACGCTTTTTTTTGTTTTCGTGAGGAATTTGATTCTCTGCTTTATGCGATGTCTACTTCGCTTATCATTTGGTCCTTCCCACGATAATAAAAGCCCGCCGATTATACTAGATCGTACCAGGCTGTGCAAATTGCTAGCTTCATTCCTTTTCGAGCTCTTTCCTTATTACCGAGCATCTTCTCGAGATGAGCGTGGTTATTTTAGCATTCTCGAGTAGAGAGAGAGAGAGAGATAAAGATACAAGGAAAGGCAGGGAGGATAACCAGACGCACATCCGGTTTGCTACCCTGCACTGGGGAAGGGATAAAGGGGAGAAAAGAGGTTGCAGAAAGATGAGAAGGTACACACAATCACGAGCACACTCGGGGAGCACACACAGTTTACAGGCGGTCGCTCAGGTCTGTTGATTTAAGGTAAAGTAGCAGTGCTTTAGTTGCTTTCTGCGCAACTGAGGCAGATGCCC
Source organism: Rhipicephalus microplus (assembly GCF_043290135.1). Classification (NCBI taxonomy): domain Eukaryota; kingdom Metazoa; phylum Arthropoda; class Arachnida; order Ixodida; family Ixodidae; genus Rhipicephalus; species Rhipicephalus microplus. Next base: position 21,489,822 of record NC_134709.1, read on the forward strand.
AAGGTCCTAGTATCTTCTGCACACAAAATGGTCTGGGGTCAAGTCGATTCAAAACCATCCGTAGCTGGCATCGCTGTGTGTCGTAGCAAGCGCAGCTGCACAGGACATGTCCGATGGTCTCTTCATCTCCGCAGTAGTCGCATGTAGGAGTGTCTGCCATACCAATGCGAAAGGAGTACACCTTTGTGAATGCAACACCCAACCAAAGGCGGCATAACAGTGTCGCATCGGAGCGGGAAAGTTGTGATGGTAGCTTTAGCTTGAGCAAAGGATCCAGTTTATAAAATTGACACCTTTGGAAGCTGGTAGATGATCATAACGTGCGTGTGAGATCTCGAGCCAGCAGGTAAAGTTGTCTTGCTGCATCATTCCTTGATAGAGGAATCGGGACTACACGGGTTTCTTCATGGGCTGAGCGGGCTGCAAGCATTCTCGAGTAGCTGCCTGCAAAACGTCCGGAGAGGCAAATATACGCCTACAATGACGCTCATTGATTATAAGCGAACGAATGAGGAATTTCACAGCGTAAGCTGCCACCGGTACGATCTACGTGGTTCCAGGTTTCATTTCGCATCTCACTAACCGGACTGTTCATGTAGTGTGGTGGCAGCAGGGCTAACATTCGATAGCATACGACAACAGAGTATAGCAAATTTGTGATCTAGGATTTATGGACGATGGTGACTCTCGAGGTGGGTCCACCAGTGCAGTTGTTGGTAGACGCGTGTTCGTCAGGGCAGCACGTGCGCAAGCAACAACAACAACAACAACAACAACAACAACAACAAAAACAACAACAACAACAACAACAACAAGCAAACAACAACAACAACAACAACAAGCAAACAACAAGAACAACAACAACAATAATAATAATAATAATAATAATAATAATATCTGCGGTTTTACGACTCAAAATATATAGATGATTAGGTGATCGATTAGGAGCTACGTCGTAGTGGAGGGCTTCGGAAATTCCGGCTACCTGTGGTTCTTTAACGTGCACTTAAATCTAAGATTACGGGACTAAATCATTTTCACCTCCATCGTAAGTACGACTGCCGCTGCCGGGATGTGAAACCGCTAACTGCAAGTCAGCAGCCGAGTGCCTTAGCCACTAGAGCACCGCGGCGTGTCGTCATAGTTATGTTTCGGAACGTGGTGTTCTTTCGGCAGTGTTATAACGCATTCCTGTGCAGTGTTAAAATATTTAGTTCTGGTCACGCCATGCCTCAAGTATTTAGAATCAAATATGCATAACGCTACACCAATGCGACATTCGGGTGGTGCTGTATTTGTAGGACATTATTGTTAATGAATTTCTTTTTTCTCTAGGGTTTCATTTTGAGCATATATCAACTGCACTTATATGTATAGACGGGCTTGCACTTGTGACTTCGCGGCGTTAAATATAACCACTGCGCTCAGAATATAACTTACTGCACTGAACGGAACTGACAACTCACTTTGCGAAATTTCGTGCGACATTAAACCGAGTTCAAGAAGCCAAACCTGCTGCGCTTAACCATCTAAATATAAAGTCCTTGAAAAAATTTCACGGAACAGTACTAGGATGTCATAAAGTGTAAAACGCATGCGACAAGGCTGATGCCGAAATAATCAATCGTGCCGCATCTGGGTATCTGATTCGCACATTTTCATAGTGCACTAGAAAATGATGCTCTTCCGTGGATGAAACAACACGCACCATCTGCACGAACTTCTTTCTTTCTTTCTTTTTATTTATTTATTTATTTATGTTCTGCGATACTCTCACTTATCGGCTGCCCCCGGAGGCACCCACTTAAAAACGTGACTCTCGTGAAACGGATTGATCGTGTTTGCCTTAGCTGCAGACCACTCGCGAGTGTTTCGCATATCGCGGTCTTTACACGCATTTTTTTTTTGGCAAAGCATAATTCTATTTCACGACGCGAGTGAGAATGTGCAGAAACACTGCAGCTGTGGCCCAACTGCTCCCTGCCTTCTCGCATTCGATTGCTTTTGAATTAGTAAAAACGTAAAGGGACCTACGTATATATCTACTGAAAGTGGGCCACTCTTGCTTGCTTCGATACTATATCTAAACAAAACGGTTATTGATTTTGTATTTCCGTTGTTTTGGTTACTGTACTGACAGTGTAGCGACTTTTCACAGCCGTCATTAAAAGCGCTTACACAGACAATACCGCTTCGAGGCAATTAATACAGCGCCGTGATAATGTAATTATGAGGGGGCCCATTTTAACGACGATGCTAAGAGTTTTTCACTCAGGGCTCTCTGGGCGCCACTGTTCCTCTCTGGGCTGTTGTTAGTGCACGTGACCCTTTAAAAATGCACTGCCGAGGCTGTAATTTGTACTCTCGTGTGACAGCCGAGAAAGAAGGAAATACTCCTCTCCACATAGTGCTGCAGCTTGTGCTCCTATATACTGAAGTGTTTGGAAAAGTGTTTCTTTGTTTTTTTTTCTTTACTGCTGCGCGAGGTGATTGTGTTCAAGCTTCTTACGGCTACCTTCCCTCATCGTGAATACATCGACGCTGCTATAGATGTACGATCATCCATGCGTATTCAATTCATGGACTAGGCCACACCTTGGAGTTTACCCAAGCCAGCAGCCGCACCAGCCAGCACTTGCAAATTAAATCATCCAGACGACCGGTCACGCCCACGACTTCGGCGCGCTCGCATTTTAATCGCCGAGAACGATACGGAACACTTTTCGCTCCCGCAGGACAAGCAGCGTCTCAGAATGGGAAGACAGCTACAGAGAGCACACCACCGTGCGATCATCCACTTTACCATATAGAGAGCTCGAATGTCCGTCTACGTCCGCATAGCAATAGCCCACATTCGCGGGACGAAATCGACGTGCATATTCCCTTGTTTGAAGGAGGCGATTTGATTACATGAATAAGTCTCTGTGTGCGATTCAGGTGAAGTAGGCCCGTAGTCGCAGCAAAGTGTATTTTGGTTTTGGGACTTACTGAAACACACTGTCCAACTACACAGCTCTCAGGGTTGGAACACAGCCTATGTTGACCTGCACAACGTTTTGCCTCAGCCCATATGTCGCCTTTATACAGCGGCACGAAAAATACGCGGAACAGATTGATTTGGGAACCTCATATTATGTGTAACAAATTATTAGTTGGTGCTACAGTATCAATGCAAACGGATAACAACCCAGCTGAGGGTGTTTATTCAACGCACGCGTCCGACGGAATCTGGTCACCCAGCGCAGTCTCAGTCGGAAATATTTGGGAAAGGCTTTAATACACGTTGGCCGTAAAATAAATATGGTTATATCGCCGATGAATGAGCCTGATTACCATTTAAAAACAAGTAACAATACCTGAAACATTACTGAGAGAAGAAAATAAAAAAGAGCGCGATTCGCACCGAAGTCGGACACAAATGACACTGCGCCATGAAATCCACATGATAGGGCAAAGTCACAGCTTTGTCGCAAAGGCAAAACAATGAACGCGATAGCAGCATAAGGGAAGGTCAGGTGCAGAAGGAAAGCCAATCGAAACTTGCCCGCCCCCCCACTTCTCAGGCACAAATTACGTACTAAACGTTCTGGCAGGTACAGGTGAACGCGAATAAGCGTCTGAGTGGTTACTGTGGTCGCTGTGTTTGAAAAACGCGCCCTTTTCGCAAACGGAGACTGTGAAACGATTGCAGTGACCTTTTTGCGGTCGTTAACTACAACAGAATGATTCTGGTGAAATCCCAACACCAGCCAAGATGTACGATTGTCCCCACCGCGAGATAAGCAAGCGCACACGTGAACGTCCACCCTGTCCCCTCTCCGCGGGGCAAAGTACTCGTTGCAGATGAGAGCAAGTGCCGCCACGTCGTTACGATGTGGCGACGCGCCCTCATTGCGCCTTATTGCTGGTAATGCTCAAAACACGATAGGTCCCCTCAAGATGTTCACCACCAGCGGTAAGTGGTAGATATAATTAGATTGCTGTTTGAACGTTCAAGGGCGCTCCTTTGTGGCTCAGTGGCTAATGCCTTGCACTCACAATTCCGAGCTCCGATGTTCGATTCTGCGCGTGGGAGTATTTTTCTGGAATATTTTTTCTTGTGTTTTCATATATATTGATACGTATACATATACGGTGAGTGACGGTGACGCCGGTGCCAGAATCCACCTGAGTATGTCCATATATTTGCTATCGAAATAAAAAAAAAAAGAAGTAAAGCTTTGGAAAAATGGAAGTGTAACTGATGACATGTGTCACGACACGACCGCCTCCCCAAATGCACGTCAAGCCACTACACCACCGGAACAGCGAGACGGTGGCGTCTAAAACGACAAGAAATTTACGGCAACGAGCCCCCTCGTTTTCATCATTTTACCATTCCACTACGGTGACGAGCACCCTTCACTGTAGTCATAGTTTTACGATCATCGGGGACTGTATCTATAGCGTCGTCTCTATTATGACTGGTCCCATCACTGTTACAATTTCATTACAAAGATGATCGAGCCCCCTCACTTTAACGATAGTACTTCGCTGACGGGCCCTGTCACTGTAGTCACGATTACACTTCGCTGACAGGCCCCTTCACCACAGTCACTGTCTAATATGAGAGCACTGTCTCAGTTCTTTAGCGAAGGCCGACATCGTTTTAATAAAAAACAACGATGAAGTAATAATTAGTGTTGTTGGGGTTCATGGTACCGAACAATATGATTACGAGGGATGCCTTCGGGGAGGGCTTCAGAAAATTTCACCATCTGGCCTTCTTTGACCTGCACCTTCATTTAAGTACATGTACCTCTAGCATTGGGCTTCCACCAAAATGTGGCCACTGCGGCCTGTATTAGAACCGGACGTATTCCGGTCGGCAGTAAGGAACCACACCTACCAGATTACCGAGGTGGATTAATGAAGTCAAAGCATATCATTACCACTAAAGACAAAGAGTGCACATGTCTCACGTTTTTTCAGTTATGCTTAATTTTCTGCTAGATGAAGTTCTTGACTAACAAAACGCAATAGTGAAGAATGGCAGTTCTCAGTCATCGAGCCTTCAAAACATCACAAATAAAACTAAACCCCATTTATAAAAAATTCTTATTAGTTTGACTGCTCAAAGAAGTCCTCCACGGCTCCTTCTCATTGTGCTTCATTATAAGCCTGCGAAGGAAAGTTCACAACTGCATCTGTGAAACTAAAGATTGTTGCTACCTGAAGATCAAGATAATAAACCCCCCTCGTTTTCTGTCTTTCTTTTATAATACTAAACTTCTCAGAAGTCTAGCTCATTGCAGGTCATTAAGCAGAGTACTTCCGCAAGCATAAAACTTCATGCGATGTCATTTACATGCTAAAGTTATTCATCAAAAACAAAAAGCTTCAAAGCGCACTCCCGTTGCTTCAGTGCGCAAATATAATCTCCTTGCGGAGCTCACCCGAAATTCTTACGGTGCCGCTTAACAGCGCAAGGGATAATTTATTAGGTAGACTGAAGGCACAACTTCAGAGAGAGCTTTGTAGTGAAAATAAATGCACCTATATTTAACAGAGAGTTTTAGTACTGCGTACACTGCGTACGTAGCGGCGTTGCGTACGTAAGGACGCCGCGTTCTGCGTAGTGCGCATGCGCAGACCGCAACGCACACGTATCGCGTTACGTACGCAGCCGCTACGCACGCACGCATGAAATGCGTGCGTGCGTACGTATGAGGTGATCGTGCCGCTCTCGAACAAGTTCGCGACAGCGCGAGACTTCGTTTTGCAAAATGGCGGCATCGAAGGCAAGCACCGACCGGCTCTGTGGCTTAAACTATGGCCATAATCTGGCTATAACACTTGGATTGGCTCACATCGGCTGTCAACAACACGTACTTCTATTTTGATCTACCAGATGGCGCAACACGCTTCACGCTCGTTACGTACGTGGGTACTACGGCGTACTAAAAGCCGATTAGTGGCAATCTACGCCACGTAACGCAAGACGCTTGCATGATGCGTACGTAGCACCATTCCGCAGTACTAAAACTCTCTATTCTGGGCAGAGTTCAGACGGCATCTATAGTTCTGTGCATAAAATTGTGACGTTTTGTTTTATGGAGAGATTTGTATGTATAGTGTAAGAATAAGGTAGTTGTTAGCGGCAACTATATACAAAAATTTTTAGCTCGTCCCACGCAGACAATTTGCGGAAGACACACACACACACACACACACACACACACACACACACACACACACACACACACACACACACACACACACACACACACACACACACACACACACACACACACACACGCACACACGCACACACACACACACACGCACACACGCGCACACACACACACACACACACACACACACACACGCACACACACACACACACACACACACACACACACACACACACACACACACACACACACACACACACAGGGATGATTGAACGATATAACTAGTATTTAGATTTTCTTACCAAACCTGAGATTTATTTATTGATCAAGAGCGGGTGGTCAGCACGACGCTTTGAGGTGGTAAGCAACAATGCCAACAACAAAACAACTTTGGTGCTGGAAAAGTTTCCACTCTCAAAAGTGCTGTCTTTTTTACACTTACTCTGCAGTATAGCAGAAGAGAGTTACGACGAGTAAAAAAAAAAAAACATTGAAGTTGTATTCAGCAATCAACTATACGTTTCGGGTGACGACATTCATATTAACCGAGAAAGATGTCTTTCGCAACGACACCGTCCGGAGTAGTTATTTACAGCCGGGGCTAGACGGTGTTCTTTTAAGAAGCACGAGAGATCCAAGAAAGCCTCGTGAAATTTTCACAGGAGGAGCGCGTCTCCCACGAGACCCCGGAATGAAGAGCCAGCATCTAACGGATAACGGCACGCGTCGTGAATGCCACATCCGCCAGCTTTTATATTCACGCCAGTCTTTCGAAACCAACTCCCTCTTGCGGAAGGAGCAGTAAGCGATGCAAAGAAGCAACACGCGGAAGTATACGGGATGTACGTCTCTGTTCCTAAATGGGTGCAGCGCTGGTAAGGCTATCCAGACTCCTGGCAAATGTTACTGCTGAATATTGACTCTGCAATCGTCCCATATTATAGCGAAAACTATGATTAGCTTGTAGATCTTCGTAATTTTCGTGCGCTTTGGTTCACACAACGGTTTTGCGACGTTGTTGTGACGTCAATTATACAGCGAGCTCCACTCTTGTGCTGCTAATTTTCCCAGTTATAGAAATGAAAGCTCGTATGTGGCTCGTTTACTCTTCGTGCTTATTGTTTCACACGCAGTCGCGGCACTATTTAAGCTTTTTAGGTTGTAGGCCTTTTAAGATGATGACGTCAAGAGGTATGTGGATGAAGCCTGAATTGTATACAGTAACGAATCCTTTTAGGAGTTCTCCTATGGTTGCGCCTCGACTCAAAAGAATGTCAAACGATTTTGACGCTCGCTATCTTGACACTCATGAAGCAAGTGCGTAGAGCGAAGCAGCCATGAGCTTCGTGTACTGTGAACTGAAGATATAAATACTATTCGACCTATTGTATACTAATAGCTATGACGAAAGCTGTAGCATCAGAAACGCTGCACGCTTTCAGTTAGACGGAGTTTCCCGTATAGCCGGTGATAGCCCTACAAAGCTGCACTTTGTAGAGCAAGTGAGGCCCCCTCTCGGTATGCACAGAGCGTTGACGCGAGAGGGCTGCGCATTTTCACACCAGCTGTAGAGAAGCCATGATGCGCAAGCGGAATATCGTGGCGAATTCTTCTCTGCGTTTCAACAGACGCGGATGCTCAGGCATGCGGAAGAAGCGTTATTTTCCGGCACAATCGCAGAAAGCCAGCGAATTCACCGAGGTGAGCTTTCCCGCACTGCCAAGCACGAAAAAAAAGAGAAGTAGTCGGAAGGAAAGAGAAAAAAAAACACAAAAGAAAAGAAAAACTGTACGCCTATGCTCGGAGATGGAGCACCATAACAAATCAAGAGAAACACTTTCGGTGGCGCAAGCTGTTCTTCGCATTTTAAGATTAAGTGTGCCTCGGCCTTGGCTGCACGTTAGGCCTAACGCATAGCTAAGAAGGAGTGCATATTCTGGGCTTAATTGCACTAAATTAAACAGTCTCCCCGCAGCTTATTATTCCGACAACCCCTATACATGAGCGTATAACTTAGGTGTATATATAGATCGAGCTCTTAAACACCAAGATCTTAACGTTTCCCTCGATTCCGGGTGTCTAAAAACTCAAGAAAATTTTCTGTACATAACACAGGTTATTCAAGTCCATCTTACGAGTTCAGGTTCAGTTTCGTGTGGACACTGGAAAGACATTCTGGAAAGACTTTCCGGAAAGATTTTCTAAAACGCCTTTAATCCCGCCTGCGGCGGCGGCATTTGCGATGGAGGCGGAAAAGTTGTAAGCCTGTGTGCTCAGATTTAGGTACACGTTAAAGAACCCCAAGTGGTCGAAATTTCCGGAGCCTTACACTACGGCGTCTCTCGTAATCATATCGTGGTTTTGGGACGTTAAACACCACAAATCAATCAATCATTACAACGCCTCTAAGTTGTGCTTTATCATATGTCAGGCTTCACCCAAGGCAGTAGCAGTTTAGAAATCCTAAATCTCCCAGCCTCTCCGGGCGTATATTTTCGTCCGAAAGCACAGGAGCCCAAATCAACCTCTCCACTCGGGCACCGCGAAAAGAGGCGCTATCATATTCAGACTCATCACACTTTTATGTTGATGTTCTTGAGGCCTCCACGGCGGCTATCAAGTTCAATTCAGAACACTTCAAAAAAGTTCAGTTTATGTCGAGAAGTTCCGCGCTATGCCAGTGTCGCAGATCAACAGCAATCGCACGAACACCGCTGAATAGAAGAAGTCATCACTTTGCGATGGGAATGCGTCGGTTTCGCACATGCCATCAACTTCATATACTCTCGAAAATGCATTTTCTGTGCACTGCGTGCCTGTAAAGCAGATGCGAAAAAGTTCCGACAGAGACGAGTTTAAAAGCCTCCCGGTTATTTTTTTTATGTCTGGCTTGAATGTTTACTGGCTTGCCTGTCCGAAACGTGACTAGGGGGATTTATTTTAAAACGCAGTTTCTGGCATTGCTGGCGTCGCATCGAAACCAAAATATGTGGACAGCAGGGATTGCGTACAACTGGGCCGTGCTACATGGTCCGGTTGAGATAAATATATAAATAGATAACAACTGCCAGCGCGTGGACATCGACACGGAAAACGCCGGATGCCTGACATAGCAGGATGTGGCCCCAACACTCGACTTGGCTGTCTGGGTTGGCCAATGCCGCGTCGGTGTTCGTGTGCATATGTGCATCGGTTTACCATATTTAGCCAATTCCGACGCACACCTTTTTTTCGGGGAAAAAAATCGACCTTGATGTAACAAGCCCGTTTCAATCGGGGACAAACTTTTAAACTGCCCCATATTTAGATTTTTTTTGTTTTGTGGTAATTTAGGCAATGTGTGCGTTGGAATTGTGGGCGCGTTCCAAACTGGGTAAATTGTGAACCGCACCTCCAAGGCCACGAAGAAAAAAAATGAACGCGTGGTTAAAATCTCCTGCCCCACGTGCCACGAAGATCATAGATGTTCAGGTTGATTCAATGAACCCAATCATTTGATTTTTGTTAATTTTTATAACAGTTAGGTGGGCGTGTGAATTTTTGCTGCAATGTATAACTTTAGCTTAAACCAGAACATCGTTTTTTTTTCACACCCCTAATTAGTATACGGGAATTCAGAAGTATTTGGTCGACCAGATACGCTTGGAAGAGAAGAAAGAGGGCCACTCTGAGCTCATGCCACACAAGAAAAGGACACGTGGGCCAAACTGTTCAAGGCGATTAAACTATGTTGGCTTACGTGATGCTGAAATAAAACGTGCTGTCAAACCATAATTCAGCCTTAGACAATAGAATATCCGCCATGCGTGGTTGATTAACAAAGACCATTGCAAATAAATAACTTAACACGGACGTCCTAATTGACTTTCTAGCTTTGAGGAATTGCTCTGAAGGCCAGCGAGATTAGCTAAAGAGCGTTTCGAATGGGGCTTGCCGGAGAAAAAAATGAAAGATAGAAAAAGGAAACAAAGAAGGAAAGAAAGATAGACAGGTGGGAATGGTTGAGAGCCTTAATCTATTACCTCACGAAAAAGCCGCTCTCCTAAGTCAAGCCCTTTGATCTCGGTCAAGAAAAATGGGCCTTTCCGTCGTGGACTCGCATGAGAAATGATCCAATACTTGACCTTAATAACGCTGTTGGGGCCACGAATTAAAGCAGACATCAGTAAATAATATGTGGAAGATGAAACTTGAAAAAAAAAAAAAACCGTGGTCCTCCTTCCAGATATCGCTTTCCGCGTTTGCCTCGTCTCAGCCTCCCGAAGTTTCTCGCTTCTGATAAAATAGATAAATCGCGTTAGGGAGCGGAGATATTGCGATGAACCACACTTGCGCCCCGGAAAAAAGGTGGCTATATCTCTCCAGAGGAAAGCGGGGTACTTAAACAATCGAGAAGTTGTCGGTGATAATAAGAAATAATGAAATCAGGGTCTACCGGGAGAAGATTACGCAAAGACCGCACCAAAGCGGTATCTATGGACGAAAAAAAAAAGCAGATGAGCGATAAGGTGGTGCGTGGAGCACGCCCGAAGCGATAATCTAATTAAGCGGACATCACTTAAGATGCACCTACGTGATCACGGTGAAATTGGGAGGGAAAGAACAAAGTGATTTCCGGTGGGGCCTCAATTTATAAATTGTCCTCCGAAGTACACTCGCCTCACTGCTTCGACGCACTACGGTAATGGATCTGAGAAAAACGGAAAGGTTGGAAAAGAGGGGGTGATCGAGGTGGGTTTCGATGTCAGACGTGCTCCATTAGTCAGATAGAAATGGTAGCAACGCAGAGGCATATACCTACATTGATCGCTTGATTGATTGAATTACCTTGCCTGCCAGGAGACCCCATGTCTACTGCTTCGAGGCAAGGCCCAGGGATGTTCGCTTGTGCATGCGATTGATTGAATCATACTTCCATAATGAGCATATATCACGCGAAAAAACGGCATTTAGGTCCAAGATTTTATAATATTTAAGATCCAACAAGACTAATAAAACTAATGTCTGGGTGAGTTCACAATACACCTTTCTGTGTACACAACCACCACGCTACAACTACTAAATATTAAGCCAAAGAGATAACTAAACTTATAGAAAAGAGAAGCAAAAACTTATGAAATTTTTGCGTTATGCAAAGATGATTCTATAACTTTCAGATTTCTCGATGCATTATTAAACTGGGACGCAGTATTCTCAACTTAATTATGTCTTAGCGTATTTGTGAAAACTATCACTATTCGAACTTTAAGCAACCTCAGTAAATAAAACGTCTGAAACAGCACTTCACTAGGCTGCGGAGTTTGGAAACTAACAATTCAAACGCGTACCTGTAGATAGATAACGCTCGCGTTCATACCTGCAGCACACCGTACTCGCTTACTTTGGCTCATTTAAACCTTCGCTCACATGCGCAGGCCATCTTTCATTGTGAGAGGTCTGCGTCGCTCAAGAAGGATAGGTGGGGCACGGTCGCGTGCGTCTTATCTCGAAGGGATTAGCAGATTTACGGCTGACACCGTTGTGCGCACTGCGTTCAAACAGCTCAGTCTGAGCTACAGCGATACACAGCATGCCCCGTCGCGGTGGTGCGGTAGTTATGGCTCATTACTGCCAACCCGATGGCCACTGGATCGAATCCTGGACGGAGGCAAAAGTGTTTGACGCCAGTGTGCTTGTATTTGGGTGCCCGTTAACGAACCCCATCAGGTGGTCTAAAATTGCAGAGTCCTCTTCCACGGTGTATTTCATAATCATTACGCGGTTTCGGGACGTTAAACTCCAGATATAATTTATTATTAAAAGCACGAAGCTTGTTTCCCTCACCGCAGTGGCCATCTTTTCTCACGACACAGTTTTGTCGAGTTACGATAGATCGGATCGTAAGGAGTTAGATGCTCGTCCTCACCCGCGCAAAATTTGAAATCGTTGCTATCGTAGTGACCGCTCGGTCCTCGAAGAGAATATGTGGGTTTCTTTTTTTTCAACTATTAACTACGTGACAAATCGCTTCGGAAGATGCTTTATTTCCGATAAGCCATTTCCCCTACACTCCGCTTTATAAGCTCCTCAGTTAAGAATTATATGCAAGAGCGACGCCAGCGTTTCAGTGGCGTGAAAGACAATTGCAATTGACCTGTGAAATATGATGACACACGTGCTGTAATAAACCTGCATTACGCTCATTAAAATACAGAAAAACAAAAAAAGAAATAAATTGATATAATAAACGAGACAACCCGCCAAAATGTTTTCAAGCTTTCCGCTGCTCTTGTTTGTTTCGTTCATTATCATTTCTGTACCTCCTTCCTTTTAGGCAAGGCCCCTGCGTCATCACACCTCATTAAAAACCACGTGTTCTCACAACGGTCTCCTCCATTTAGGTTATACGTCGTGGTCCCTTATGCTGCACAGTAACTAGGTCAGAATGATTAAGCATCTACGCTTGGTAGAGCTGTTGCAGCTATGGCTCGCTTACTTGTCCAATGTTAAGCCACTCTATATACCTTTAGTTACCTCGATAGTTATAGTGCGAGAACAGAACGCCGACGAAGGGACAAGAAGGGTCGTCGTTCTATTCACACGCTATAAGTATCGTCATGTCATACCAACTAGCTCAAGCCGCCACACTTCTACGTTAGTCACCGCTCATTTTTCCCACTCTTCCATCCGCGGGCTTACACTATTACGTATAGAATGGTCTCTACCACATGCCTTACTTGCTGGGAATTGCAGCAATAAGATGTTATTTAGCGAATATATATATATATATATATATATATATATATATATATATATATATATATATATATATATATATATAGAGAGAGAGAGAGAGAGAGAGAGAGAGAGAGAGAGACGCAGCAAGGTTTGTCTAATACTACTGTTCACGTAATAAAACGTAATATATTAATAACAAAGTAATAATGTCAAAAATATTAAGGCGCGATAAACTAATTGGCCACAGTAGAGTGACCTGGCTATAAGAACCAGGCAAGATGAAAGTCCATCGACGACCGACCGGAAGCGGCACGACAACTGTCACAGAAATTCATCCTTCCCGGGGGAGAACGATTCCTCCGACACAAACGCCAGAAGTTCGGAGTATAAGCGCCGCATAATCGAAAAGACAGCAAGACGATGATGACCTGCTGCATGTGCCTCGCACTTGTTACGCCACAAGCAAAAAGCTCCCGCTTCTATTAGAAGGTGTGCAGAGTGACTACGTGGCAACGGTCAGATGCGACAAAGCGATTTAGACCTAGGCAATGGAAACCAGTGTTAACGGCTTTTCAAAGCACTTTTGCAAAGACGCATTGCTGCTGCACGTGCTGGTTAGACTTTTGCAACGGACAGTTAGAACAAGCGGCAGATGGGTCTATGCCCCACCCATCTAGTTTTGTTCCCTGTTGATAGTACTCTGCATCCGTAATTATGTCCGACCATCCATCAACTCTGCGAAAATCACTAGCACCATGTAGTGCTATTATTTTTAAGGACATATACACACAACGCCATCTGTTGAGCAAGTCAGAAACTAGAGGTCACTATCTACTACTACTACTACTACTACTACTACTACTACTACTACTACTACTACTACTACTACTAATAATAATAATAATAATAATAATAATAATAATAATAATAATAATAATAATAATAATAATAATAATAATATACAGAGGAAGGAATGACCGACACCGTAAGGAGCTTCGTCCCTATTTGAGCCAAGGAGGGATTGCAGTGACCTAGTTATTCATAATGGAGGCTGCACGACATGGTATATGTACCATGAAAGGCAGCAAAACACAGTCTGTGCTAATACTTTCTTTCCAACAGCGGTAAGTCATAATCTCTTGCTTCCCGGACATTGGACGTGTCGCTTTATGCCTTCGAGTACTATAACTCACACGGAGACTAATAGGCCGTAGCAGCCATCAAACCACCAAATGCGAATGGAGTCACTTCTTGAAGACGGAAAAGAATGTTTTAACGATTTGAATGATTTGGTACTCTACGATGGGAGAGCATTTAGCCGTCCCGTGAAGAAATGCGGTCTGGCCGAACATAACTTGGAAAACTTGTTGGAAACTTGGAAAGTGGCCGAACATTGTTTGGAAAAAAAAGGGGTAACGATTTAGAGTACTTGGGACTCTACTATGGCAGAGCATAGACCCGTCCCGTGGGCAGCACACTTGATGAGTGTTCTACGGTGTGACATGAAGCGGAGCTATTCATAGCGGTGAGAGGCTCGTCTTCCATTCGAGCACTAACTGTTGCGCAAGTTTGCTGTAGTTTTGTTTTTAGAGTATGCAATTAATTTGATGAAAGTCTGTACGTCTATGTCATACAGCGAGGCTGCTTTTTGCAAGACACGCGATTCCTTATTTTTAGAATTGGCGAATGTTACGAGCAGGCGGTGTCACAAGTCCGAGGCTAACACTAAAAACACTTCCCGCCTCCGCAGTTAAGATTTCGTGGAACACAAGCGTCCCACAGGTGGTACATCGAAAGTCGAGATATCAGTGTGTGACTGTGAAGCGGGACATGCTGATCTAGGCTGCGGTACGCGACAGGATTCTGACGTACGGTACGGGATTCTGACGTGCGAGACGGGATTCTGACAACGTTCATGTGTTCGCCAGCGTATTAAACTCGTCATACCATCTTACCCTTCCATACTAAATTTGGTTCACGCCAAGTTGAGGGAGTGATCACAAGAGCACCCAGACGTAAGTTTATAGAGAAATAGATAGTGGGATAAACTGGGTGAACAGTGAAAGTGCCTCAGACAGGCTGGCCGACGTTTTGATAGGAGGACCTATTCTTCTCAAATGCGGACCTATATTTCTAAAAGGCATCCTCTGAGGAAGATAGGTCCTCTTATCGAAACGTGGGCCAGCCTGTCTGAAGTACTTCCACAGTTCACCCTGTTTATCCACTACTTTGTTTCCATCTGTCGGTTCCCATTTTGATTTTAGATAGATAGATAGATAGATAGATAGATAGATAGATAGATAGATAGATAGATAGATAGATAGATAGATATATAGATAGATAGATAGATAGATAGATAGATAGATAGATAGATAGATAGATAGATAGATAGATAGATAGATAGATAGATAGATAGATAGATAGATAGATAGATAGATACCAAAAGTTCTTACAATGTGCATAGAAATTATTCGCATTTGAAATTAAACAAGAAACTAGCAAGTTTGAACAGATGGGTCCTCACGTTAAAGAAATCACTTGGACCATGGCCTAAGAGGCATCTTGAGAAAAAAAAGCGAATATCCTGACAGACTGCTCAGTGAGGACCAGTGTAGATAAGCACTTGTGATACGCAGCAGGGGGTTTGAGATATATGGAATGGTGTGTTAGCACATACACCGTGAGTAGAAACAGAAAGATGTGCTTGTGAACGTTTTCTGACAGTGTGCAAGCAAACTGTACATTGGCTTGTTATTTCGACTTGTCTCAGCGTGCTCCTATGTTTTTTTTTTTTTTTGCTGATTCTTTAGTTTGGGTACCATTCATTATTTTTTTCGCGGCAGAAATTATTGATACGGAGCAGCCGAGGCAATATGAAATTCAACCTCTCTATAGCAAAATATACAGAACAGAACAAAACAGAACAGAACTAACATATTTGGTTTGCGTTCATTTCAAATGTTCATGCGGCTTTTGAGCGTTATGATCAAATGTTAGATTTCCTAGTTGGGCCCCAATCTCCCAGTATGAGCCCAAATGGTGTGATAAAAACACCCCACGGCCATCATCATCATCATCATCGTCGTCGTCATCATTATCATCAACAACAACTACAACAGCATGCTTATTCAGATGGTCAGCGCGTGATGAAGGAATTGTGACTTGACGATGTCTTGAGTAGGCTTGCAAGTATAATCTGTGCAGATATATTTCAGGGGCGAACCTCCTTAGGCCGTGGGTTTGTCCTTCCTAGCTACAGATAGTCGTGGTTTGTGACCGCCTAGTTCAATGACTCATTCAGCAGCTGCGGACGGGCGAATAGGCAGACGGACCGACGAACAGACGGACGGATGGAGGCACAGACGGACGGACGGGTGGACGCAAGGACGGACGGACGAAAGCAAGCACAAACGCACGGATGGATAGACGCATGGACTGACGGACACTTCACCCCACTCATATTCATCCACTTCGTGAATATGCTGCGATTTTTTTCCCTTCCACAAAATAAAGGTGGCTTCAAAATCAGCGCTTGCTTTCTACTCCCTCTTTCACTTCTATATTCGCATATGCTTCACGCAGCCTTGAACTAAAAGCTCACCCAAGCTTTTATCATTGCATTTTGAAGCAGAAACCTTGCTGTGGTCCTAAAAAAGTGCTCCAGGTATGAAGTTGCCATTATCATCAACATCATCATATCGGTACATGTGAAGCAGTGCGCTTTACGGCGAACAAAGTATTGAAGGCGCGTCCACACATTTCGACGGAGCACTCGTCCGGAGTTTTGAGAAGTTTGTGACCAAATTCCGGAATGCAAATGCGACTTCGGGAATGCAAGTGAAACCTCCCGGTTTAGCTGGTGTTTTTGTTCGCACTCCGGCACATGTAGCCTTGTCGCGCTGTACACACAGCACCCCCTCGCAGCGAACTCGTTGCCATGCGAAAGGTTGCAGTTCGTTTTGCAGTGAAGTATGCATACACACCGAGCACCTTACCTAGACAGAACCTATTTGAAAAGTGCTGCGTGAGTTTGATACCAAAGAGTCGTGGTGACTCAATTGATGTGAAGAGTGTTTTTGCACCAGTCGCTCGAAAACACCATCAAAGCGCTTCCTACAACAGAGCCATGAGGGGAGGAAAGTCGTTGGAAAGTTTGGCAACTAAACGAAGGAAGAAAGGAAAATAGGAGGAAAAGAACGGCAGGGAGGTTGACCAGCCTATAGGCAGCCGGTTTGCTACCCTGCGCATGGGAGGGGGATGGGGAGATGAAAGATAAAGAGCAGAGAGGGAAGAGAGCTAAACACAGCACATTCGGCAGCAATTGGATGCTTTTAAAAACACAAGCGGAATCTTGTAATGTTGTGTAAGTTCGACATGCGCACAGAATAGTTCTTTATCGAGAAGTTAGGGGAGGGGGGAAGTGAAAATCTTTGAGCCTTTGTAGCGATCGAATGTGGAGCGCGGGGGCTCGGAGATCGTGTCATCGACGCTGTTTCTCGACACGCAGTCAGACAATTTTCTTCCTCAGGAATAAGATGTTGCATATTTTTAACCAGAGACAAACGACAAACACGCACACCTACGCACGCATTCGTGAGTGCGATGTGTCCCGAAGCCAAGAAATATTTGACGTATACTGTCACAGCTTAAAGGGATCCTCAACCACTTTTCCAAGTCATCATGTATTCATCGCAGTTATCAGATTTTTTTTCGCCTCACGAATCGAATTCCATGAAAACGTCAGCTAAATTCATCGGTAACGAGTGGAGTTTGTGAAGTTTATCGCACATTGTGAGCGTTTTCTTTGTTGTCACGTCCAGAGGAGTTGCACTGGAATCTGCATAGGGAGGAATGGTACGGGACAAACAAATTAGGTGAGCTCGCGCCATAATCCTGTCGTGGTTCCGGCACATAAAAACCTACAAGTTATTTATAAATCGATTCAACAGTCGTAAAATGTGTAAGTCAGATTATAAAGTATGAACTCGTGCACAGTATATTACTCTTGAATGAATCTGGCTCACACCAACGCTCCAGCAGTCGTGCACCAATTGGCACTCGAAAATATTCACAAATGTTCGATAACGATTCCCAGAACTGAATGGCCAAATTCGTTACATTAGTGCGAGAACATTCGAACGTTCCCACACAATCTCAGCACCAACTTTGCTCACTAACCTTCAAATTCACACTGATAAGGGACAAGAAAAAGCAAATTAAATAAAGGCACGTTTTAGCAGGATTAGAAGTAATTGGCGAACTGCGTTTCAGGAAGAAAAGGTTCCAGAAATGAAATAGGTATTGAAAAGGAGATAGAAAGAAAACAATAAGCCGAAAGACTGAACGTCTCAGAACGCCGAAATTTCGGGAAAAGTGCACGAAACATTTGTATTCATTAGCTTACCGCACAGGTGAAAGCTTATAACCATCGGGGTGGAAGATAATTTGGCTTTCGTTCCTCGACGTTACCTAATTTTTGTTCCTAGATGTCGGAGACTAGGAATTTTCCATAGTATGTCCGGAACAAATTTTGAATTCAGAAGACACCGAGGAAAGTAGAGCCCCAGCGACAATTCTCCACTAACAAGAAATTAACTAGCGAAACTCTGTGTTTTCCTCGAACGTATATGTTCAAGAAGCGAAATCTGCCCTAATTTAATTTCGCCGTCATATGTTAATTAGGATAGCGAAAATTAGCCCATATATGGCCAAACACAATTAAATTTATAACACTAATTTATTTCCCGAAAATTATTGCTTCTACAACCTCACAAAACAGAAAAATGTTTTCATTAAGAAATAATTTTGAACAATGATTTTGCAGCCATCCTGTATGTTGGACACCAATGTTTGGCACACCGCAAACAAAGAACATTAGCGCCTATCACTGTCATACGAAATTTTCTGCACGCCCAATAATTGATGAAGAATCGACAAATATATCAGCAGCAGCAAGAACAATTTGACTCTATATTACTTTTTTTTCGCAGTATGGCGATCAGTTACATGCACGTGAAATAGACATTTTGTGACTGCAAGCACGTGACTATTTGTAGCCTAGCGATCACCTAGACTTGCATGTGATGAAGAGAGGGCATCATAAAGACACCGTAGGTGGCGCTACCTTTTTTACTGAAAAAAAAAACATTTGAGTTACATTGAAAAGTTTCAGCATCCTACACTGGGCATATATTCGCTAAGGTTGAATTTTCATTTTTGATTTCCGGGTGGATGCTTAAGCTCGTGAGCGTCAGCATGACTTCACGAATTTCAGGCATTTAGGAGCGAAGCTCCTTAGGGTGCATGCCAGTCCCTCGTCGTCCATTGTAGCCACCCCTAGTACTCACAGGGCTCACTAGATGGCGCTGTGGCACTCGCTCTACTCTAATGCGTAGGAGACGCGTGCTTTAGTGTGATAGGAGACGGATGGACGGACGAACAGACAGACGGACGCGACGGATGGACCGACCGACCGACCGACCAACCGACCGACCAACCGACCGACCGACCGACCGACCGACCGACCGACCGACCGACCGACCGACCGACCGACCGACCGACCGACCGACCGACCGACCGACCGACCGACCGACCGACCGACAGACAGACAGACAGACAGACAGACAGACAGACAGACAGACAGACAGACAGACAGACAGACAGACAGACAGACAGACAGACAGTTTTCTCTCACAATGCGCTTTCTCACACTAAGAGTGGTACCTTTGATATTGGGAAATTTCTGCTTTACTGATCCTTTACTAATTGCTTCTCTTTTTGGTGTCTTTTTAAAACATGACCTCTATATGAAGATTCCTCGTCGAGTTTCCTCAATTAACACAAAAATAATCGTCAACTCCAAGGTGGCAACGTCGAGGTGATCTCCATGAACAATAGCTTACGATCATGATTACATTTGGTACTCTATCCACGTGACTGCCCTAGCTGATCTTTATGATAAAGTATTAAGATTTGAAAGATCGTAGAGGCTGCTAAGATTCAGAGGGGGAGCCTTGTCAATGTTCCATTCGCTTGCAGCGCATCGATGTTCTTTGAAATCCCGACTGCAATGCGGCAGAATAATAGATATGAGCACGAAATTGTGATAAACTTTTTCGTGCACTTACTAATGGTTCTCCAGAACCATAAAACTAATTTTTCTCTCCCAAAAGCATTGACATCGGTCAATTTAACTCGAATTCTTTTACGGAGTCATTGCGCAACAACGTAACTCCGCACACACGGTTCTCGAGAGCGAATAAAAGAAGCAGGCATTGCCCTTAGGGCCCGGAAGTGTAGAATCTTTTTTTCTATCATACTACAAGTCCCGCGAAGCAGAGATTCACTTGAAAGCACACATTACGGAATAAACTCGAGAGCGGGGACAGCTGCGATTCTTTCCAGTCGGACGGCGACGAATCGGTGCGTGCTCCGCTTATAAGGGCTTCCGAAATCATTCATTTGGAAAATATTTTGTTACAAACATTTGGAAACCCACGTTAGAGCACTAAAACCGTGCAACCCCGCCACGGCTGCACGACGTCGTAAGATGTCGAAAAATATACTTAAAGAAGAAAAGAAGACATTCATATCATGGAATCTACTATCACCACCACGAGACGAAGGCACGAGATCGGCCATCATCATCTTCGTCCGCCTGCCTACTTTTCTAACTGTACCACCTGCTTGCTCGGCTGGCTTAATAAGCCCCCTTTACAATAATGCTAATAACATCTGGGGTTGTACGTCCAAAAACTGCCGCACGATTATAAAAGACGGCGTAGGAGAGAGCTCCGGAAATTTTCACCATTTGGTGTTTGTCATTGTACACTGGCATCCCACAGTACAGGGGCCTTTATCATTTGCACTCCATCTAAGTGTGACCGCCACCACCAGAATCGAACCCACGACCTTCGTGTCAGCAGCGCCAAAGCAATCGGAGCAATAAGCCTACGCTACTACATCAACGTCACTTTCACTGAATGAGCAAAAATGGAAGGTGGATTATTACTAACCGAAATTTTATAAAGCTTTAAATGTCACAAAATGTATTATAGCTTTGTAGTAGAGTGTAGTTATTTAGGTGTGGACAACAATGTGCCTGTATGTAAGTTTTGTTGTTCAGTGTATCTATATTGCACACTATAGGTGAGCTGGTATCACGTCATCTACCGTTCCTTCCCCGTGTCCCAGCATCGGCACTTCCTTCTTCATAAAAGCAGGTTTCTGGTCACGTGTGAAATCAGTACTAGTGGGTAGAAAGCCTTCTGCGTGCTCGACTTACAGATAATTCTCCTCTTTATTAATGAGGCGTTAACCTCAGTCTACCTGATAGAGAATCATGGTCATCAATTTCTATAGTTATACTTAATTTAGCCCTTCAATACATCTGAAGCTGCTCAGCAATTTGAAAACAGGGTGGGCACCACTCAAAGCGTGCTCGGCGTTAGCAAAGCGCTAATGAAGCAAGAAAGGCTACATTTGATCAACGAACAAGAGAAAATAAATTTAGCAGCCAACACGTTTTAGAAAATAAAATATTCACAACGTCATAAAAAATAGCGATAAACGTTATCGATACTCCTATCTGAGACTGAAGTTTAACAAGATGGGTTTTATCTCACCTTTTTACAGACATGCAGCTACAAATGTGGACACAATATACGCTTAAAGACCCGCCTTTAAAAACCTTAGCTAATCCGTTGTATCAACGTAATCTTGCTCTGAGATATGTGTAAAAAAGTAAGAAAGTCAATCCGTTACGTATATATGTGTTTGCTAAGCAACTCAACTGCTAAGCGGGTCAAATTTAGTAAGTTATCTTGTGTGTCACAATTTGCATTGAAATGTGAGAGTGAAGCTTCACTTTCAGCCACCATTCCTGACTATAATTTAAGCCACTGGTAAATACAATGCAGTGCTCTCAAGTGCACGCACTCCAGACTGTCTGACTAAATCTAGCGCAAAAGCTTACCAAAATGCACTACCCACAGGGAACTCCCCGACTTCTTGAGTCAAATATGGCGTTATTCTGTTTCAAAACATTCGAGTACAGCGACGCAGATTCTGTATACACAATGAAGGAACCCAAAACTCTGGACCGCACCCTCTCACTCCTAATTGTCTGATGCCAGCTAGCAGACAACGCTGGTCGTAAACGATGCACTTCTCCACGAGGATGTATACAGTGCTTCAGATGTGTCGAGCCCCGCCCGGGCTGCTGATTGGTCGATACAGCTTCCACAGCGCTGCACGATTTTACGCTATAAACGGAACGGTCGCAGAGCACGGACGCCGTGAATACATCGTCCCTAACAATGGCGCCATGCGTGGTTATGCCGGTGCTCTGCTTATTACGAGCTACAGTGTCCTAGCGTGGGAGACAAAAGGAACTCTCCCCTCGGAAGCCACTTGACGATCGTGCAATAAATGAGGACCGGCCCGTCCATGAATCATTTTCTTCAAACTCGACAATTGAACGGTTCGCTCTGTTCCCGCTCAACGAGTGAGTGCTTCGTATTGTCGACGCCTTATAGAGTCCCGTTTGTCACGAACAGCAGCGATCATAAGTGGTTCAATTTGTTACCAAATCAATTAATAGGAAATATCTATATAGACTTATTGTAGAGTGATTCATTGTGATGAGCCATTAACTGCCGAGAGAACTGTGATGTTTATATAAAATTGTCTTCACTTTATTTTTTTGGTTTGTTTTGATGTATTAGAACGCGCTAGGGCAGATATTGTTAGATTACGATTTGTTAGAGTTCACTAACACTTATATGTTCCATACACTTGTTTTTAGGACAGAGCTGTTATGCTCGAGGTAGGTCGTGCGTCGTAGATCAAAAACAAAAACAAAACAAAGGCATCGCCAACCGTTACACGCCATCTTTTTCATTGTCATCATCTGCTTCGCTCCCACAAACGCGAACGCCCATTTTATCCGTCGTGGAAAGCAGAGAAGGACAGATAAGTTCGACTGCCGTTCACGCAAATATTTTTCTTTGTCTTTAGATTATTCCCATTTCTAGGCACCGTTTCCGTGACGGAAGTCACTGAAGTCTTGGTGAACCCCGGCATAGAACACTTTCATGCTTCAGGGAGAGCCTTCTGAAGCATTGTTGCGTTTTTGTCCGTATTCCTTGGCGCAGTTAAGAAGCCTTTACGATTACAGACAGCTGCTTTTAATTACGTGGAGGTTCCCATTAAGCGCGCACCTGAAAGAACACTCACACACACAAAAAAAAAACGATTCCGGAGTGGATTCCGGCTTCAGTGGCGCTGTAATCTCCATCTACGAAGCCCGCATATACTCAAGTAGTGATGACAGTAAAAAGAACGAAAAAAAAAAGGTGGAGTCGTTATCGGAAGGTGATGCTTCGTGAGAAATGACGTCTCGCTCAATGGCCTTTCAAACGAGGTCCTAGCTGACGTACAATGTTGTTAGCACCACGAGGGTCACCCCGGGGTCGAACGAGAGGGAACGTCAGGAATAAGTAAAAGACTGGAGGTGTCCAACAGGGAAAGAAACGAGCAAATAAAAACTTTGAAAGGAAGGAAATAAGTGGACGCTGGAAGGCGGAAGACATTTTTTTTTCACGCCGGGCGCGAGGAAACGTCGCGGTAACCTTCCGAACCGTTAAGCAGCTGCGACAGGGTTGTCGTTTCTTCTGTGTCGTAATTTTTCCCCTTCTCAGAAGGCCCGCCACACACCATACCTGCATTTTATGCCTCGTTTCTACACGAACGGCCATCATAGTCTCCCTCACTATACCAGCAAATTCGAGCTATGTTCTCCATCTCGCTCCTTTTCAGTGGCCTATCAGAAACTCCGTTTCGCAAGACCATTGTCGGTTCGGTCAAAAAGCAATAATTGAAGAAAAACGCGATGTACAAGTCAAGAAGGAGAAGCAGCAGCGGACTGATGTTCCCTTTGCATTCTCCATATTGCACATAAGATAATCTTTCAGTGTGTGTGTGTGTGTGTGTGTGTGTGTGTGTGTGTGTGTGTGTGTGTGTGTGTGTGTGTGTGTGTGTGTGTGTGTGTGTGTGTGTGTGTGTGTGTGTGTGCGTGCGTGTGCGTGCGTGTGCGTGTGTCAATCATAAGCCTTCGCTGGCTATCTTTTTCTTAATCTTTTTGTAACGAGAACGTTTCGGTGGCATGTGTCATTATATTTCGTTCGGCTCGTGGCCCAAATATTTTGCCACCTTTGCGTTCACGGCCCGCACTTCTTTTTCATGTTGCTTTGGTGTTAATTCCCTTTATGTTATGCTTTTCGTTGGCATTGTCATCGTGCATTATGCATTTTCCCTTCGCGCAACGTCCCTGTGAATCTACACCAATAACAAAAAAATATACTACGCCATGTCTGAATTCAGTCACAAAACGCAGTTCTACAAGGTACAAAGCCATGTTTTTAGAAAAAATACTTCCACTTTCTAAGAAAGGGAAGGAGAAAGGGGAGCAGCAAAGAACGGTCTTAGAGTGAGCGATGCGTCTTGAAAGGGATCAGACTGGGTCAGCGCATATCGTCATAAAGCGCAGTAAAAGCCGACGTGAACAATGGTGATTCCCTCCAGACGAAGCCCCTGACCCGTGTCTGACACCCAGGCGCTCGAACCGAAGGCGAGATGCATACGTCTACGGGCTTTCCAATGTCGTGTCTTAACAATGCTCAATGCCGCAAAGCCACACTTTCATGAAGCATCGCCGCGGCAGCCACAAGACTGCGTTGTTCTTTAATCTTCACGGCCGCGCCACAAAGATTTCTTTTTCAATTGAAACCAAACTGTAGACAAGAATAAAAAAAAATAAAGTAAGATCATGCAACGGATCAAGGGTAAAGCTTTTGAATTCAACGCTTTTCGTGATTCGATGTCGTGGTTTTTATTTAACGTCAGTTCAAAAATACGCCATCGCCAGAGAGAAGCGTCCATTCGCATCGCTCGTACAATGGCCCCGACGAAACGCAAAGGACAGACATTTGGGACTAGTGACGCATTTTCAAAGCAGTATATATATTGCATTGCTCCACCCTCATAACAATCACCGAGGCGCAGACACAAAACGGCTCAAAGAGAAACCAGCAGTATGGGCCGCATAGCGCTTACTCCATGCAGCACCCGCGAAAGCTATACGCGGGTCGCGTCAGCCAATCGGCTGCCAATAGACAGATTTAGTTGTGCGTCCCCAGCAGCCGTGCAGACGAAGTCTCCCTTTGCGAATAGCCGGCAGGCTGCGTCCATACGGCTGCTGCGGACGCGCAACTGATTGATATGTGGGGTTTAACGTCCCAAAACCATGATATGATAATGCGAGACGCCGTAGTGGAGGGCTCCGGAGATTTCGACCACCTGGGGTTATTTAACGTGCACCCAAATCTGAGCACACGGGCCTACAACATTTCCGCCTCCATCGGAAATGCAGCCGCCGCAGCCGGGATTTGATCCCGCCACTTGCGGGTCAGCAGCCGAGTACTTTAGCCACTAGACCACCACGGTGGGGCGACGCGCACGCGCAACCAAATCTGCCTAATATCACTGACGCGAGCGTGCCTTACAGGGCGTGCGTAATATGTGTCGCCTACATAGCGCGAACTTACTGAATTCACCAAACATCTCTTCAGGAAAAGCGTTTTACAAATATACAGCCGGTTTGGATAATTATATGGTCTCCATCGTGGTTGGCTGAAATCGGGAAAGTTGAAACCACCTATAGGCTGAAACATTCGACGGAAAAAGTGTTGAGCGCAAGATGTTTTTTAGATCACGAGTTCATGTGGGTGCAAGTTAGGTATCGAAGTTAACGAAACTCTATTTACGTAGGCGCTTTCTGCCGTGGGTCATTCGCAATTACCTAATCATAAGTTCAAGACCGGGATTGTTTAAGGTCATGTATTACTAAACGCCCTGGGTGTAAGAGAAGATTGTAAAGGCGCTCATTATCTTCCCTGTAAGAATAAAGTAGCTAAATTAGGACTTTATCTATGAACCCAACGCTTTAGCAGTCAATTCCCTTCCTCAAAGGTCTCCTGTGTACTATTACGTAATGCAGACGAGTAAGGCGCGCTTGCCTAGCGTTAATTCTTACTTAATATTTCAATTCTTACTTAATATTTCAATCTCGGGTTTTGCACACAAGTGTGGATTAAGGACAATCAGTGAATAAAGCCTCCTTTTTGAACGTGTGCTCGGAAAACTCGCAATCAATCGATTAGAGCGTTACACCGGAGATCAGACTCGTCACCGTAACCAGCAGATAGCGTCTACAACCAGCCGATAGTGAGGCACTCCTA
This sequence comes from Rhipicephalus microplus, assembly GCF_043290135.1. Taxonomy (NCBI): domain Eukaryota; kingdom Metazoa; phylum Arthropoda; class Arachnida; order Ixodida; family Ixodidae; genus Rhipicephalus; species Rhipicephalus microplus. Next base: position 21,516,010 of record NC_134709.1, read on the forward strand.
TACAGAATTTCGCCAATGTTAAAGTCACATGTCCCTAATGCATTTATGTAAAACGACTGGAATACCGAAATCAACCTATTTTAGGAGGCAAGCTCCATATAATCTCACGATGTCCATCCAGCGTCAATCCGTCTGGACGCCGTGCTCAGTAAAGGGGCAGGTGCAGTACATCCCTGCGCGAAACCTTCTACAGAGCACTCAAGTCGTTTAAAAATAGATCCTGCACTGATATGTGCGTCCATGCGTTCATCCATCCGTCCGTTCTTTCATGAATACGTGCATCCTTCGGGCTGTCTGCCCATCCATCCGTCCATCTCTCCGTCCTTTATACACGTCGGCGAGCTCAATGTAGACATATACAGGAGGGTCCAAAGTTCTCAGGCCGCGCTCCCATAGGAATACATGCGATAGTGGTCTGGGAACTTTTCGCCCCTCCCCCCCTTTAGGCCTATAGCCTCTTTCCATCACAATCATCCACTCCGTGGATATGCGTGTAATTTTATTTCTTCTTTGTAGATTTTATTTATCTCGCCAGAAACCTTTGCCGTATGCAACGTGGCTTCGCACTGCCACCAGGACCAGATCCACGGCAAGCTTTCTGCATCTTACGTGGTCTTGCGATGCCAGGATAGCCAGCCAGTCTGAGAACTGGCCATCCTCCTTGCCCTTCCTGTTATTTCTTCCGCCTATGCAATAATAGAGACATCATTGACCCAACAATGATACTCTGCAATGAATAAATCATGCGATGTCACGATCCCGATACAAATTTTGGCACCCTGTGGCGTCATGTTGTCAACGCAAGGCAAGACATCACATGCGGATGATTTTTCACCTTACTAGTATTGACGCTGCTCCGACTACCGCTTTTCGTTTTTGATTAGGCATCTAAAGCTTTCGAGCCCAGTTGAAAAAGCCCTCCAGAGTGTGCTTGGCGTATTGCGGTGATTTGGTGTTGACACCAGAACACAATGGTCTGTTCTGATGGACACACCATCCTGGTATGCTGTGTTATACTGGGAACACCACATTGGTGTGGTGTGTTTTAGGAGGCGGGAGGGGGGGGGGGGTATTTTGATGTGATTGGGATATCTAAGAATGCTTACTTATATTAGTCACTGCATCATTGCAGTGATTTGTAATGATCTCTATATGTTCATTTGGGACATTTGAGGGACACTGCATGCGTTCGACGGACCATCTCTCCGCATACGCAGAGCCGATGAGATGAGCATTCCATCGCAGTGCACGCATTTGGTGTGGCGACGGTCCCCGTCATCTTTTGAGCCAGAATGCAGATTGCACGCTGTCTGTAGAGCTTCTTGTCCCGTAAATTCGAGAGAAGGAGAAAGTGAGTGCGAAAGACGATAGAGGCCAATAAAGTGGCGCGTGGCTTGAGAAACATCATGAAGGAATAAAGATATTCTGCGGCGACGACACGCTTCTGCATCAAACCATTTCATCGTTTTTCGCCGGGACCAAAAGCAACATATCCGAGGCAACAAAGAGCGTGCCGCTGTATGGCTATAGGGTGATTTATAACCTTCTCCTTGTTCGTGAATGGGTCCTGGCCTAAAGAACAGGCTCGCCTGCAATGCGTTGCGCTGTTATGTCAATGCTGCGTATCTTTAACACTCTTTTTTTTTTTCATTTGTAAAAGTTGAGTGAACGCTTTTCCTGATGTTCTCGCAAGCTGGTTATTTGTGTTTGTGCGTCAGATAAAATATAGGAAAAGGAGGGAAAAAAAGGAGAAATGAACCACATGGCACTTACTTACACATGACACTTTCTTTTACTGTGGAAAATCTGCCCCTCTCCCCCCCCCCCCCCATTTTTTATTTTACATGCCATTTTGTGCGACTTTACTGACTCTGCAACGCTCATAGTCATTTGCTTTGTTTTATTTGTGCTACTGAAAAAAATCATTCGGTTGTCGACAGCCAGGAGCCAGTCTTAGCTTTCACTTGGAGGAAATGCTTGCGGGAATCGTTTCTCGTGACAGGAATGTAGGAAAGATATAGGCCAATGTTTACTTCCGGTTTGAATGCGTTTGGTAGAGTTCTTTTTTTCCTCTTTTTTAGGCTGTGTGTGAGACGCCTTGACTAATATAGGAAACCAAGGAGAAAATTCAGTGCAGCGGGTTGCTTCAGCAAGCACATTGGGCGAATGTCAGTCGTTGTGATGTTGGAACATGTGAACGGAGTGGTACAGGGAGGACTAAACATTAAGGGAATGTGACTTTTAGATGCGAAGCACCTTTTTTACTAGCCTGTGTAACGCTGTCCCTCCGTACACCCCCACTGCGCATGCTCGCGTATCGCGCCGGCCCAGGAAGACACCTGCAAAACTGTCACTCCCCTCCCCTCCCCTTCTCTCCCTTCGCATGGCCGACGCAGGCAGCGTCTGCTAGTTAAAACGGACGCCTTGCGCTGCGCAAGCATTCACTGGCCACCCCGTATGTGTAGGAACTGGACGGCGTTTCTGGAATTCAGTCAAGGGCGTCTTTACTCGGCTTTCGCTTGATGAGCGCCATCGCCAACGTCACCGCCAGTGTAAGCACTAGCGCCCGCTGCTTCGCATCTACACATGGCTCCCTTTAGCGGGAGATGGTTTCAGTTGTAGGGGGAAAAATTCACGCGTATTCACGAAGTGAGTGTTGATGATGAGGCGAAGCAGCTTGCATCAAATCATCAATCGTGGTCTTTTATTTTGTTCTGGTTAACAGCCTTATATATTGGTCTTAATTGTTAATCTTTTGTTGTGTCATATGCTTTAATGGATGGGTCATATAATGTCATTGTTTTGCTAGCTAAGTGGTTGGTTATAATGTTCTGGTTAACAGCATTTTCGTAACTTTTTTGTTGTTTACAGATGTCTCACTTTCTGCATCTGCTACAGAGGCCGGGTGGCAGTTCATGGACGGAGGACCAGCCTTCTATATCTTTAGACAACGCTGCTATGCAGTGTTTGCAAGCAACGTAACGCTCGGTCTCTAGCAGCAGGAAGCCGTAAAGACAACTAGAAGTTTATTCCAAGCTTCACTTGACTTCTACAATCAGGTCATAATGTCTCCTGCGGTGGTATTTGTTGTCCCGATTACTTCTTAAGAGTGGAACTCTAAACGATCATTGTAAAATGTCGGGTTTCCGGAAAGAAGTTCAATGCGCCGTCGCTTATCAGCCGTGCGCCCCCGACGGAGATGGTTCGCGCAGCCACTGCGCCGAGTTTGCCCGCCGCAAGAGCCGAAGACGAGCGACCAATGGCCCGTTCTTCTATCGGGGGCGCCACAGCCAGCTGTGTACGTTAATTCTGGCACCAAAGTTCGGACTCTTTCGCATGATCTGTGACAGGCTGTTGTTCAACTCTACTGTCTATACGCCTAGGAAAGACCTTGCGTGAAAAAAAAAAAAGACCAAGATCCCTAAGATGAATCAGTTTCGCTGTTCTTCAAGCCTTACAAGGCCGGTGTAAACTTGCCCCCCCCCCCCCTTTTTTTTTTGCAAGTGCGCGACGTCAAAACTAGTGCGACAGCCAATAGCCGTGCGTACGGATTAACGATCGACTGTTAAATACTGTAGTCAAGTATTGTCAACTTCACCTCAGCTAGCTCACGTTTGCAATGTTTGCTGTCTGCGGCCCGTTAGCTAAGATAACTGAAACACCTGGGCTATAGTGATGAACGCTCACAAAATTTAGCGACCCGCAAACCTTAAAAAAAGAAGACTGGAGAAACAAGAAAAGTGGCCCTTTAAGTACATCATGTGTGGCTCATTTCTGAAAGGAATTTTGTATTAGTATTCGAAAAGCACCCGTACCAAACTCCAGAACCACAAAAATATGGACACCTATTTGAAATATACATACAGTATCATGGTTGTGTTTTAACACATGGAGACCGCAGGGGATGGCCCGCAGAAAACTTTTTGAGGCCGATCATGTCTCTGTCGTTTATGAACATACTTATTAATGAGGGGGTCAAGTCGATAGCCGTGCAGGAAGTCCATGAACCACTAGCGTGTGACACCCCTAGCTGTAAATATTGGATGGAGTTCAGGAAGGAGCGCCCCGCTCAGTTGACCGAAACGCGAAAGCCGATTGGCTTCGTTATTAAATAAATTGCCACTTTTACGTACTCAGTGATGTTGTGTGACTACGGGGTCATCGACGTTGCGTTTTATCACGTCATATCAAAGTGCACACTCATAGGTTCGAGCTTACGCATATGGCTTTGGGGTGGAAATTTGAATGCCTTCGAATCTTGTACAAAACTGTGGTCATGACTCCAGCGTGAAGTTTTGCGCACCTAGATGTGAAACCCTACACCACTTTTTCAACAAAAGCGGGAAGAAGCTGCATGTTTTTTTGTTTTTTTTTTTACTAATCCAACCAACCATCAATAACGTCAAACAATATACCTTTGCGACCACACAGCAGACTGAGAATGACGTGTTTTCAATCTTGTAAAATGCACTTCGTATACGGGAGCACCATCTCTACGGCCCACCTTGTTGCAAGAGCGGATTTTCGCAGATATGAAATGCGTCAGGAGAAAGCCCTACGGGACTACCAAGAACGAAAGTATAAACACACCGAAAGGCAAGGTTGTCCCATTGTAGAACAAGCTGTCAAGCGCGCATGTAACGCATCGTAACATTTTCAACAAACAATAGTAGCAACAAACAAATGAAAAAAAAATGCGACGGAATTCAGGCACACACCTTGACAGCTACTTCGACCGTTGTTGGTTCAGATAACAAAAAAAAAACAAATACGAAAAATTACACGTTTACTTTTCTCTCGTCCCAGTTTACGCGAATGCTTTACTCGGAATTGGCGCTATCGGCCCTCTTTCAGAACACGCCTCACCTGAATGGAGGTAGAGCAGAGCCTGATCATTTCCGCGAGCATATCTTAATAAAAGTTTTGTTCATACATACACCACGTCCTAGGATAGCATCCGTCCCGCTGCTTGGACGACAACGGCGGTAAAGAAGAGAGTGGCATATTATATTTATGTATAGAAAAACATAAGTGTTATGGATGCCGCTGTGGGTAAACAACGCGCAAAAAAAAAAACAAATGCTCCAACGCAGCTGTTGACATTGATAATGCTCAAGATGGATGAGCTCGGTGTTGGAAACGGAAGGCACTTCCACGCACGTTCCGCCGCAAAACTACACGCTGCGACGTTACCGCACACATAGTTTTTCCCGTTCGGCACATAAATCACGAGTGTAGCATGACTGTTCTCCTTCCTTCTTCCCCTCTTCCTCTTCTTCTCCTTCTCCTCCTTCTGCTTCTCCTACTTCTGCTTCTCCTTCTTCGTCTTCTCCTTCTCCTCCTCCTCCTACTTCTGCTTCTCCTCCTTCATCTTCTCCTCCTCCTACTTCTCCTCCTTCTCCTCCTCCTCCTCCTCCTCCTCGTCCTACTTCTTCTTCTTCTTCTTCTTAGAAACGACAAGAGCAGTACGTACATACACACCACGGAGTTTCGCATGCACGCGCAAGCACCCCCCATTTGTTCGGAATCACTGCTTCTCTGATTCGCTTAAGGCGCGGTCTCGCCGTATATGCCATCGGTTTGCGTTTATGCGACGAGACACGCTTTATTTCCGTCCCCAGTGGCTGGCACGGAGAAAAGAAAGTACTCTTTAGGACTTTCCTCCAGAGCGATGGCGTAACGGAAATGAAAGAGAAATAAGCTTCCGCCGCGTTTCGCGGGGTATGTGTGACAGCGCAGGAGTTGTGGAGTATCCTCCGGGGTAGCTGTCAGGATGCAGACGCGCCCTCAGGTCTCATGCATGAGTCGATGGGGATTCAAGAATGTGTGGACTAGGCGTCCGCACGCTGACTAAATCAATGGAAAGAAGGAAGCAACAATGGGGGGATAGCAGGGAGGTTACTCATACAGACATCCGGTTGGCTAATCTACACTGGGGGATTAGCGAAAGGGAGAAGAAAGGTGAGAAAGAGGGAAGAGAAGAAGAAAAGGGGAGAGACTGATAGTAACCAATAATTTGTATATTCCTTCCTCCCTCCATACCCTGTAGCTATGAGCAATGATATCTTACGCACTGTAAACAAAAAATCTGGACCCTTTCCCTCATTTGGAAAAGGGCGCCGAGAGAGGCCCTGCGTCTGCGTGCCTGACCTCATAGGTCGGCGAACTCACTGATTCGTCGACCCACAAAAACTTGCTTAGTCTCAGATCGCACCATGAATCTGAGTCTCAGTGAGTTTGGGAGAGTTATATTTTGGTGAGCTTGACTCTTACTGAGTGCGGTTCAAGGAAATTTTCGTGAGTGTGAGTCTGCGTGAGGCCGGATTAAAAAAATTTTAGCAAGTCTGAGTCCGAGTTTGCTATGAGCAAAATACATTTCATGAGTCAGTCTGAGTGCGCACCACAATTTGTGCTGACCTATGCCAGACTACTATTTTGTTGTTTTTTTTCCTTAGCATTGCGCAATATTTTAACCTGTCTCCTTCCTCAATGCTGTGAACTGGACCTTCATCGACGTGCTTAGCATCACAAGGCTTCAGATGCTACAGGTTACAAAGATAGCCAAGCGTTCGTTTGCAGGCTACAACAAAATGTGGCGAGGTGAAATGACAAGTGACCTCGATATACATGTCACAACTAGATGTCAGAAACGGCTGATTAGTGACAAGCCCTCGATCGGGATACCATCAATTATTGGAAGGCGGTTCATGGAAGTGCGCATTTGGCAGGTACACTTTTGAGGGCCTCTTTTGTGTAAACTCGCTGGTACCGGGTTTTTCGCGTGTACCACCGTCGATATCCGTGTGAAGAGGAGCTTCTTCGCGTCACCCTGCTTTGTCTGTATAGTAAAAATCGCAGCATATCCAAGGAGTGAATGATGATGAGAGGGTGAAGTGTCTGTCCTTCCATCCGTCCGTCCACTACACGTAATGTTCAACATTATATACGAAAAGCATTAACGCCATGTAGTGATATTATTTTGAAGGACTTACGATACAACGCCATCTAGTGATATTATTTCGAAGGACATACACATACAACGCCATCTAGTGATATTATTTCGAAGGACACACATACAACGCCATCTATGGATATTATTTCGAAGGACACACATACAACGCCATCTATTGAGTAATTCGTAAACTAGAGGCGGCTACATACAACAACAACAGCTGCTGTTACTGCTGCTACTGCTGCTGCTGCTACTGCTGCTGCTGCTGCTAATACTACTACTACTACAGAGGAGGGAACAACCCACACAATAAGGAGCTTTGGCCCTAGAAAATACAGTAATATCTATCTGAATCTCACTGAAGAACAGGCGTGAGATCGGGGCCAAGTACAATACAGCACGTACCATCACCTACGAGAGAACCACCACACAAATCCCGCATTGTACGCGTGCAGCTGTCCCTGGCATGGCGAACAGCAAACTCTCGCCCACTCGCGGCCCTCAGACGTCCATTCCCCACTTTTAAAGAACACATCTCAAACGAGGCTGTGGGAGACCTGGCTTGCTTACAAAGATCGGGAAATCCAGCTGGTTTTGCTCGAGGAAGCCCGGCGAGCCGCAAGGATGAGTGGAGCCGTGGACTGACGACCCATCTCACTCGATCAGAAACCTTTTAGGGAATAAAAGTTAGTTCTTTAGTTCCAGTGCGTAGTGTTTCGCACTGGCTTCCACACGCTGTTGCGAACGACGGACCGATCCCGCCGAAGCCACCACTGTTGCGTAGCCACCTCCGAAATCCCGCCGCTGACCTCCACTGTTGCGAACGACGGACCGATCCCGCCGAAGCCACCACTGTTGCGAAAGACGGCGACGCCAACACGGTGCCAAAGGCGCCACTGCTTCCGACTCCGCCGGGAAGGTCACCAGCCGTTTGGTAGCGTATGTTTCTCAGCTCGCGACTGCTTCTGCGCAGAGCTGATCAGACGAGCGGACGAGACGACGGTGAGTCAAACAAGGTTTATGTACAGCATATATACAGAGGCGTTACAATTTCGGCACTGGGGCCGACAGAGACTCGAAGAGCCGAGCTCTTCTCTCTAACACATAGTTCAGCCTTTCGCCTAAGACCGCTGACTCGCATACATGTCGGCCCTCCGACATGGGGTCTCCTCGCTCATAGGAACCGCCGATCGCGACGCGCCGCAGGGCTTCTTTTATTTACACCGGGTCCAACCAAAATGTCCAATCAGGAGCGCCGCTGGTCGTCCGGGCAGATTCCGCCAATGGGGCCGCCGCGCCATGCGTCAGACCACCTGACACGAGGACGCCGGCTCGCTGTCACGTGCGCCGCTGACTCAATGCACGTGGGCGAGAGAGTGTTCACGCCGTTGAGATGTTCGCGTCAGGCAGACGGCGGGCTGGCCTTGACCCAGATTGCCTTTTTCAGAGGCACGGACGTTTGACGAGGACTCGCTGGCATAACAGCACCCCCGCCACCAGACAATGCACCGGAAAGACGAGCTGCTTCCACGGGGCTCGGATGTCAGGTGCGCTCGTTCGCCAGGTCCCTCCAGGTTCGCCTCCAGGGCCATGGGGAGAATACAGCTCCAGACTGTTCCGGGAACACATCCCATTTTTGACGACGGATCCCAGCTCCACTGGCTTGTCGCCACAACTTGCTGGCCAACTTCGCTCGTCTCTTCTGACCATCTTCGGTTTCAGCACTTGTCGATGGTTCTGCAACTTGCTAAGAACGGTTCGACAACAGACAACACACGACACAAGCAAGTGCCCTCGGTCACCCGACAGAACACCAGACAAAGTATAGTACCACATATACCTATCTACGTGTTTATCAGAATTTTGTTCCCTCTACATCAAGAGGCACATGTGGGACAAAAGACTCCTAAAGTAAGAACTTGAATTTTTCACAATTACAACCCCGCAACGAATTAGAATACCACATAAAGTTGGCCCCTTGAGATCACTCTGAACGAGAGCGCTCAGCCCAGGTCGTGATGAGGTCAAAATTTTGCCCCGAATCGCCAGCGAGAAACTGAAAGGTTGAGAAGTTACTAGCTGGAACGCACTGCTCAATGCACCTGCATTAGCGTTTACCTTTCCCTTTTTTTTTCTTTAGCGAACGTCAAAGTTGCGCTGTGGAGCAACATGCTCCACCTCAGTAACCGGCCACTTTTAGGCGACGATACCTATGCGGCACCAAGAGCGGCTCACACTTGCGACGTTGCACAGGGGAACAACGATACGGCTTGCTACTGATTGACTCCTCACCGCTTAGCTCGATATCGTGTTCGATCACCCTCATGTTTCCGGGGCGGTCCGAAAGCACGTCTTCAAACTCGGAACCAATCTTTCTCAGGTCCTCTTTCTCAGGTCCTCCTTCACTTAAGCTAGGCTCTAGGTTTATCTGCTCCCAAATTACTTTCGATCTCCCTTCGATCACCTCACTAGAACTCAAATTTTCTGCTTCCTCTTCCACTGAAGCCTTCAACAGCTGATTTACGACCGCTTGATGTTGAACATTGGGTTTCATCAAGTTGTAAATTTTGTGCTGCCGCCTTCCTACTTGCACCTCATAACTTGTATCGCAAGGCTTCGATAATACTTTGGCGGGCCCTTCCCAATCAACCTCAAGCTTGTTCCTTTTGGGTGGCTGCAGCCGCATTACCTGATTATCAACTTCAAAAGCGCGCTTCTTCCCCGATTTCTCGTAGTGCTCCTTCGACAGCACTTTTGCCGCGTTTTTCTGGCTTTCCACTCGCGCTTCAATTTGGCTTTCCACTAGCGCTTCAATCGAGAGATCCTCACGCTGCCCTCGAATGAGCGTCTCTCGATCAACTCTCGGCAGCTCGCTCCAACTTTCCGCTACAGGCGAGAGCGTTGCAACCCTCTCGCTCTGACTCAATGGCGCCACGTCGTCTCCCCCAGCGCATACCGCGCCGGCCGCTCCCGCGACGGGCCGCTCGCGTGACTGCTCACATGACTCATGCGGAAAATTTCCTTTCTGGGGTTCCGTCGACCCGCCGACAAGGTCACTTGAGAGTTCACCGCATGGAACCAAGTCAAGCTTCCGCGAAAGCTTTCGCGCTTGCGATCGCGTGGGAGCCATGCACGCTAAGTTGGGGAAGAACGATTTGCCCTGCTCTTTGAGAAGCTGCTCCGAGTTGTTGGAGAAAAGATAAGAAAAACGACCATTCAGCGCGGCAGACACAGCCGCTTCGGTGCAAAGCTTACCGAACGGGCCTTCAATGACAACGGTGGCGATTGGTAAGCGAACACTCTGCTCCTCGGCGACTTGCCTGATCCACGCGCATTCTCCTGTGAAGTCATCCGGAGACACCAATGAAGGATGGACAACGTCCATGGTTGCCGCTGAGTCTCTAAGTGCTCGGCACGTTTTCTCATTGACCCTAATTTCTTGGAGATACGGCTCCAACAACCGCATGTTTTTTTCTGATTCTCGGATCGTTGCGAAGGCAAACTTTTCCTGACAGTTTCTCGCGATGTGCCCTTCCTTTTTACAGTTGTAGCAGATTAGCGGCTTCCGTTTGTTTTCCGGTTCTAATGCCTGTGTGGTAGAAACCTCACTCGATTTCTCCGCTTCTGTTTGCCCTTCCCCTACACTGTCCTTCGTAAGAGACGGGTCCTTCTTGAAATTACGGTGCGGAGCGGGTTTCCGTTGATCAGGTTTCCTTGAAAAGCCCTCTTTCCTTTCATCCTTTTCAACGCGCGCTGCCCTGCTATGCAACTTTCGGCGAGTATAATACTCCTCAGCTAACTCAGCTGCCTTGTTTAACTGTACCTCCCCAAGTCTGTCCTGCAGCCAAAGTTTGACATCCTCCTCGATGCAGCGGTAGAATTGCTCCAATGCAACGCATTCCACCACTTTATCGCGGTCGTCATAAACACCTTCGCCCTTGAGCCATTCAATTAAATCGGCTTTAAGACGAAACGCGAAGTCAACGTGTGACTCATTCCCCTTTTCAGCATACCGGAACCTTTGTCTGAAAGCCTCGGGTGACAACTTATAACGTCTCAAGAGCACTTCCTTAACCTCGTCATAGCTCTCAAACGCTTCCCTCGACAAGCAAGTTATCGCGTCGGACACTTCGCCGGGAAGAAGAGCTAGCAGGTTCCGCGCCCAAAGAGACTGCTCCAAAGCATTTCGCTCACAGACGTGTTCAAACTTGACGAGATACTTCGCCATGTCCTCGCCTACTACGAACGGTGGCAGTTGATCCCGAATTCTAATACCGCTGACCTGCATCGTCGGAGAAGCTGCGCTAGGCGCCTGCGAACACTGTAGGATTGCCAATTCTAGTCGTTTCAACTCGAGACGCTCCTGTCTCTCGGCCTCCTCGCGTCGTTCGCGCCTTTCAGCCTCTTCACGTTCGCGAGCTTCGCGCCTTTCAGCCTCTTCACGTTCGCGAGCTTCGC